>NC_052317.1:36028168-36080473 GCF_016432855.1 Salvelinus namaycush | reverse complement strand
CAAGTGAGGCCTACCTTTCTGCCATGTAGTGGAGGGAAGGGAAAATGTATTAATTGTTAATTGAATTAAGGTTAGGGTTAGGGTTGTGTCTATGGTTGAGACCCTAACCCTAACTCCAGCTTCATATCAACTCCCGGCTCAACCCTAACCCTAACCCCTCGCTTCATCTTCACATTTTACCTCAACCCTAACCCTCGCTTCATCTTCACATTTTACCTCAACCCTAACCCTCGCTTCATCTTCACATTTTACCTCAGCCCTAACCCTCGCTTCATCTTCACATTTTACCTCAACCCTAACCCTCGCTTCATCTTCACATTTTACCTCAACCCTAACCCTCACTTCATCTTCACATTTTACCTCAACCCTAACACTCGCTTCATCTTCACATTTTGGCTCAACCCTAACCCTCGCTTCATCTTCACATTTTACCTCAACCCTAACCCTCGCTTCATCTTCACATTTTACCTCAACCCTAACCCTCACTTCATCTTCACATTTTACCTCAACCCTAACACTCGCTTCATCTTCACATTTTGGCTCAACCCTAACCCTCGCTTCATCTTCACATATAACCTCAACCCTAACCCTCACTTCATCTTCACATTTTGGCTCAACCCTAACCCTTGCTTCATCTTCACATATAACCTCAACCCTAACCCTCACTTCATCTTCACATATAACCTCAACCCTAACCCTTGCTTCATCTTCACATTTTGGCTCAACCCTAACCCTTGCTTCATCTTCACATATAACCTCAACCCTAACCCTCACTTCATCTTCACATATAACCTCAACCCTAACCCTCACTTCATCTTCACATTTTGGCTCAACCCTAACCCTCACTTCATCTTCACATTTTGGCTCAACCCTAACCCTTGCCTCATCTTCACATTTTGGCTCAACCCTAACCCTAGCCATAACCAATGTTAGAGAGATTAAAGTAGATGTCACACGTCAAAATTTGATGGATGACCCTATGTGAACCTATGTGACCGCTATGTGAACCTAAGGGGCTGCCTGTCAGGACATCATGATGGTTAGGTGGGGGTCTTTGGGTAAGGGTCCAGTTGTCAGGTCAACCGGTAATGATTTATGACCCAAGCCTGATTTATGACCCTATGTAATGATTTATGACCCTATGTCATTTAGAAGGGTGCATGCCCAGGGGGGTTGGTGGGGTTGAGTAAGTGACCATGTGTCAGGTCACCCTGTTACTGTTTCTCACGGTTTGGGGTTGGTTAAGGCCCCTTATAAAGCGCCTGAACAATTCCTGTTTAAGAGTGCACAAGATCTTAAGAATAACCATGGAATTTGGGATCGGTACCAAAGAAGTGATGACGGTAACAACTGAAGCAGGCCCTCGGGTTGCCCATAGAGCAAGGGCAAAGTATCAACCAGCAATATATGATGTGCCAAAAAAACGTTTTTTAAATGTGTATAGAACCCAAATACCGCCAGCAAATGCTCTGACAGATCAAGTGTTGATGTCTAATGGCCAGCAGTGGGGGTATCGGTTTGATTACCTGGCCTGTAGAGTGACCCTCTATACGGTAGATGAAGGAGAAGAATATACAGACCAGACTGTAGGCTTGGAATATGGTGTTGAAGACTGGTCGGTTTTTCGCAAGGTTGTGTGTCCTGAACTGAGCCTTATCACCAAGGGGTATAGTGTGTTCACGGGCCACGAGACCCGTTGGGAAGGTACCCCTGACTCCTCAGGACAAATATTTCACAGGGTGAAAATACAAAGACAGAATGGCCGACCGTGCGGCAGCGTGGAGTTCTATATCGGCACCGAGGCAATCCGAAACCACAACCTTAGGGGTGGTGGCCTGACTGGGGATACCCGACTGCGTCTGCTTATTCCTTTTAAGAGTTGGGATGTAATGGAATTGAAAATGTTGCAACCGTTGGATGCTCTCTTTGTACAGAGCCAACAGCGGCAGAGCCTTGTTCATTTAAAAAAGTGCATAATATATACGAATCGTAAAGATTACGATGCAAAAGAGCCTCAAGAAGATACAGCGTCAGAAGAAAACTAAGTAAGCGGATGCTTTAACCCCGCCCCCCCCCAGATACCCAATGGCCTTGTTCTACAATAAAAAGAAAAAAGCAGCCAGTTCTTCATTTCAGCATACACCATGGATCTCCAGACCATCTACGAGGAAGCCACTACGTCATGGGGGCCCGACACTAAAGACTCTATGCCACGAAGCCCGACACTCTACGCACCCCTGGCAAGACCCGTGACACCCCCTACATTTACCCAGCCTGAGGATGTGTTTGATGGGGTGGCCAGTACTATTTTTGTGGATACCATCAAGGCCTCTGTAGCTACACTTTTAGACGTGGTGATTGGCGAATATATACGAGAAAAATGCATCGGCTGTGAGATCAATCATCCCAGCCAGCGTCGTCATCCTTGCCTCTACGACCCTCCTAGATACTACTTTTTCAATCATTTTGAGGAGCTGGTGAAAAGACTGTGGTCCTGCCGTTTTATACCAGCGCTGGTCATCGCCCTGGAGTCTATGGGTATTGTGCCGTCTATCCCTAGAGTTTACGGGGTAACCGAAGCCTTCCTACATGAACTGAAGGAGGCCATCTTCATCCACGAGAAACTCAAAGAAATCCGACACACCCTGGTGGACGACAACAAATACCGGGAAGCTGTGGTGGCTGATGTGATGCTTTTCTGGCTCAATAAATCCCAAGAGACCGAGTGACATTTTGTTATTTAGAGCTATGGGTAACTATGTGTCTACGATGTTTGAGCGAATAAATACCTTTTTTCTTTTGAGAGACCTTACATATGTTATGCATCAGATTATTGAAAATAAAGTGAACAAGGGATCGTTCTACACGACACACAATACCTGGGCTAATGTAGAGCGTTTGCTGAAAATGGAGCAAATCATGAAACAGGTCCGACATACGGGCGAGAGTTTACAATGGACACATATGGTATCAAGGCTTGTTGAGGATTCTGAAGAACTAGAAATAACTTTGGCTAAGATTTTACATTATTTGTTTGAACCACCCTTTAATGTGAATGTGTATCATATTTGTTGTTTATATACTTATATATCAGACGTGTGTGTTTTAAAAATTCAGCGACACAAAACTGTAAATCTAAACCATATATACAGGGTGTTGCATGCTGTGATTGTTGAGAAAACTGGGACTTGTATCTTGCAACAAATCCTGAATTGTCTGTATACGTAATACTTGTTGCATTCTTAAAATAAAAATTCACAAACTGAAATGTTGTCGTTATATGAAAGTGGCTCATTAACGTTATTGTACCTCAGCGAGGCAAGAAGGATGGCTGAGCAGCTGTTGAAAAACATATATTATAATCCCGCTAACCCCGGGTCTTATGGGGGTAAAGAGCGTTTACAGAGAGCTATAGTCGAAGAAACAGGTAGTCTGTTAAGCGATGCTAAAGTGAATGAATGGTTATCCGAGCAAGATGCCTACACTCTACATAAACCTGTAAGAAAACAATTTCCAAGAAATAGAGTTTTTTTCTACGCACCCCTTATCCCAATTTCAGGCGGATCTATGTGACATGCAGTCCCTGGCCGATAAAAATGATGGAAAGCGCTACATGCTAACGGTTATAGATATTTTCTCTAAATTAGCCTATGTAAGGGTGTTAAAAAATAAGAGCGGGGCAGAGGTGACCAGGGCCTTTGAATCGATCTTGAAGGCAGGAGGCGCACCCAAGAAAGTGCAGACGGATGGCGGAAAATAATTTTTTAATAAAACATTTCAGAAGCTAATGAATAAGTATAATATAGTACATTTTGCTACAGGCTCTGATTTGAAAGCTTCGGTTGTGGAACGCTTTAATAGGACTTTGAAAGAGCGGATGTGGCGATATTTTACAGCTCACAACACCCACAGATATACAGACATAGTTCAGGATTTAGTAAACGGGTACAACCACAGCTTCCATAAGAGTATACGTATGAAGCCCTCTGACGTCTCTTCGGAAAACTCTTTTCAAGTCTTTAAAAATATGTATGGTTTGTTCCCACTTCGCCGTAAGAAAAAAATGACTTTTAAATTCCTAGTGGGTGACTTGGTGCGTATATCAAAGTTGAGGGGTGTTTTCGACAAAAAATACGAACAAGGCTTTAGCTCGGAGTTGTTTACCGTTACAGAATGTCTGCCACGCATTCCCCCGGTCTACAAATTAAAAGATTATGACGGGGATCTTATAGAGGGATCTTTTTATGAAAAGGAATTACAGAAGGTCCAGTTGGGTAAAGACAAAGTCTTTCACGTGGAGGAGATTCTAGATCAGAAGAGAGAAAAGGGTAAAAAATGGTTGCTGGTCCGCTGGAAAAACTGGCCTCAAAAGTTCAACAGTTGGGTATTGGAGCATGATGTGGTGGAGGCAACGGGGATTAATTTAAACCCCTAGTCATGATAACTAGCGCATCAGTCGCGTGTACACAGTTGGGCATCATGGAACACAGCGGCTTCTACCTGACTCTCCCCAGTAATGCGTCGGCACAGATATATCGTAATAATCAGAGTTCGAATTATACAACCAATTTTCCAAAGCCTATAGAGTTATCAGAGGCTTGGGAAGTAGGTCTCAGCGAGATTACATACCCCCATAGTTGGTATAATATCAAAGCTAAGGACCGTGATTTTTATTGCAAAAGGTTATCGGAACCTGCAAAACTTATTAAGCTTAAAAAAGGTTTCTATAGAACCGTCGACAGGATCGTCTCAGAGTTGAATGAACACCTAACCCTGAACAAGATGGAAATATTCCTATTCTACAATCCAATCCATAAAAGGATACAAATCTCAGGGCCTGCTAACGGAGGTATAAAGACCAGCGGTAATTTAGCCTACATGTTGGGGATGGGGCCCAATAAATGGACGTATGTGAACGATAAATTATTCCCATTCCCTGCGGATATACATGCAGGATTTTACAACATATTTGTGTATACCGACATCATAACCTATCAAAGGGTCGGAGACACCTGTGTGCCCCTCCTGCGAACAGTTCATATAGACGGAAAGGATGGGGACATCGTCACTGTCAATTATGACAAGCCGCACTACGTACATGTCAGCAAGAACTATATTGAAAACATTCTGGTTGAGCTTAAAACGGATCAGAACGAAAACATTGAATTTACTTATGGTAAAACGATTGTAAAACTCCACTTTAGACCCACCAAAACCTCTCTACATATATAATATCTGTATTATATTTATAAACATAATACAAATAAAAGAGTTATGGAGCACCATCAGCTCGACCCTAACCGTTATGTTTCATACTATGTGGATCAAGTTGGTAATGGACTACCAGGATATCATGGAGCACCGACAATGTATGGTGCGGGGATAGGCGGTATATTCCGTAACCTCTTCAGGATGGTTTTACCGTTTATGAAGAGGGGCTTCAGCATAGCCAAACCACATTTAAAATCCGCGGCTAAAAATATAGTAAGTGAGGTTGTAGCCAATGCTATGACCCGAAGGGCGTCACCAGATGTGGAGCATCAAGAAGGCTCGGGGCTTATGATATTGTCTCGAAGACCAAAAAAGAGACCCCCAGGTTTAAGACGCAGGCCGGCACCTAAAAAGCGGCGGTTAACTGTTAAAAGAACCTCAGTAAGTCAAAGACGTGGTAAAGTGAGGAGGTCTGAACCAAAACAGGCTAAAAGAATACTAGGAAGTATTTTCTAAAAGAATAAGTGACATGGCTCTTTTACATCGAATGTCCTCTGAAGCTATAAAGACAGAACTCGATCTTTTCACGGCCCCGTTAACGCAGCATTCAATAGATAGATCCAGTTATGTGGAGATAGCCCCTCTCTCTGCTATTACCGATAACGGGCCTATCGAATTTTTCATACCAGGCCACGGTGACAACTATCTGGACCTCAACAACACCTTGGTGCATTTACGTCTAAAAGTGACCAAAAGAGATGGGTCTAATATTGCAGGCGATGCCAAAGTGAGTCTCATTAATTACCCCTTGGCCACCATTTTCTCCCAAGTTGATGTGACTTTGGGTGAACGCCTGATCAGTCAAAGCAGCGCCACATACCCATATAGAGCCATCATGGAGTGTTTACTAAACTACTCCGAAGACACTCTCAAAACACAATTTAGCGCCGGGCTGTTTAGCAAGGATACTGCAGGAGCCTCTATGGAATCGACAGACCCTTCCACCGGTGCAAACAAAGGACTAGCGGCACGAGCTCGCTACTGCGCCGAATCTCGAGAGTTTCATTTGCTAGGCCCTATACACTCGGACATTTTCTTTCAAGAACGGTTACTCTTAAATTCGGTTGATTTAAGATTAAAATTAACCAGGGCCAAGGATGATTTTTGCCTGATGTCTCCCCAAGACGGGGATTTTAGTTTGAAAGTGTTGGGGGCCACCCTTTTTATTAAAAAAGTGTCTGTATCTCCGGCCGTACGCCTGGGTCACTCACATGCTTTGATGAAAGGCAATGCCCTTTACCCTCTCCAAAGAATTACCATGAAAACCTTTAGCATACCTGTGGGCAGTAGAATCTGCAGTCAAGAAAACCTATTTCTAGGCCCTTTACCTAGATATGTGGTTATAGGTCTGGTTGATCACGCCTCTAATACGGGGAGTTTAGATAAAAACCCCTTTAATTTTCAACACTTCAATGCAGAGTATGTAGCTCTCTGTCAGGACGGACGTCAGGTTCCGGCGAAGGCTTTCCAACCCCAATTTAATAACAACATATCTGTGCGAGAATTTTACAATCTATTCCTGGCTACAGGGCGCCATCTAAAAGATCTCTCTTTACCTATTGACAGAAATGATTTTGCAGAGGGTTACACGTTGTATGCTTTCAATTTATCCCCTGATGATGACACCTTAGGAAATCTGTCTGTGGTGTCCCAAGGTAACCTCAGGCTGGAAATGCGTTTCCGTACACCTTTAGCCTGTACAGTTAGCATGATTGTTTACGCATGCTCTGATTCAATCTTGGAAGTGAATGCCCGAAGACAGGTCTTAGTGGATTATTATTAAGAACCTTTGAGCAAAGACATGAATACCCAAGAGTTGGACGGGCTCATGAGCCGCTTGATTGGAAAACAATTTTGTGGAGTGTTGGCTTGTGATGAATTACCTATTGAGATATGGCCTGAGAGGCCTGCAATGTTTATTGTCAATACCCATCCTAAACACATGCCTGGTGAACATTGGCTAGCTATGACATTAGAACAGGAAGGTGGACGAAAAATCTCAACTTTTTTTGATTCCTATGGCTTTCCCCCCGGTTTTTCACATTTCCCTAAATCTATTAAAGATTTTTTGACCCTAAACGGTACAAAGATCTACTACAGCATCAAACAAGTGCAAGATAACCTTTCCACTACATGCGGTCACCACTGTGTATTTTACCTGTGCCAAAGAGCCCGGGGAGTTTCTTTTGAAGATGTTATGTCTCTTTATAAGGATGATTTAAGAAGTAATGATAACCTTGTATCTTGTTTTGTTAGAAAATATCAAAAGTGTTCAAATGTGTGTCCTTTAAGAACGCGTAATCAAGGCGTATGCTCACGTCATATGTTTCAAGAATGCCACAAATGTTAACTTGCTTATTTTTCAAATAAAAAATTTATTGAATTTAATCATAGTCATTCAAAAGTCATTTTCAAAAGTCTAACCACCCCGAGAGATCGGGATTAGGAAAAGGTCCTGAGACGTTCATGGGAGTAAATGAGTTAGCATCATCGCTTTCATAGGGGGACGGTGTCGTTGGGGCATCTTTAGGGGTGCTGTATCTCGTTGAAGGCTTTTGTTTTAAAGCTTGAATCTGTTGACGAAGCTTATGGTTGGGTACACCCGAGAGGGGAATGTTCAGGATTGCCAGGGCCTTAAGAAACTGACGCCAGCCGGGAGGCCTTCGGTCATCAGCAACCTTGTGGGCAGCCGTGGTACTTTTAAGTAAGTCCACCATATGGGACCCCCTAACAACAGCGCCCTGAAGTATAAACTCTCCAGAATCGTTCCAAGCAGCTAACCCCTTTGAGTCTTTTATCTTGTTCATAATGTATTTAACATTCTTCCTGTTACGTAAAGGCACATGTGTCAGTAGGTCATGCATAACTTTATCTTCAAAAGGCATTTGAGCTTCACCAGACATAGGATCTTCACTAGGTAAGATCGCCGGTACAGGCCTTACCGGGGCCTGGCTATCGTTAGGTTCGACATCTGTTAAAGGGTCCGGTAGGGAAAGTGTTAAATGGTTGGTCTCTCTCTCCCCTTGCTTTACCAGAGTCAAATATCTTTGCATTAGGTTTGTGTATTTTTGGATCTTATCATAGGGGTTCAATCCTTTTCGGTTCAAAACATCCTTCATGGCCGTATCCAAATCATTTTCAGCTGTTTGTCTGATATTTTCAGGACCCTGCATTTGATTTTTAAGTCTATCCAACTCTTGTTGTGGCACCAAGTACATTTTAGTGGCCATCACACCGCGTGTTCAACCCCCACGTCTGGCCGCAATAAGGCTGGTGATGAAGGGCACGGCTATACTGAGTAAAGGTAGAAGAAAACCCCCAGACTGTTGTATACTATGTCTTTTCTTTTGAAGACTGGCCCTTTTATTGGCAAAGAGTTTGATCGCGGTCTTTTGTCTCTTTAATTTTTTCAATTGGTTCAGGGTGAGTGGAATGCGTCCTTTGAGAAGATTCAAAGCAATCTCACATAAGGCTAATATGAGATCTGAAGAACAACTACCCAAGATGGCCTTCCGTCCTTTAGCTGTAGACCCAACTAGCCTTGTCAAGAGGGGCAGGTTTCTTTTTAAACGCAGAGACATAGCGTTTACTTTTTAGGAAGGTATGCAGCAGGCCGCTCCCACGGAAACAGCCCTGTACGTAGCCTAAGGTGTTCTGGAGTATTTGCTTTTAAATCCACGATTAAATAAGAAAATGGCTCTTTGGTAGCGTCCTCATAGCTCTCCATAAAGTATGATTTCCGTCCAGGGTACATCTGCTGAGCTAGAGTGCTAATTTGCAGTTTGTCTCTAGGATTTTTAAACAATACCATGTAGTTGGCATTCAAGCTAATGGTCCGACTATTTTTACCTTGGTGAAACACATTCTGGACCAAGTAAAGCACGGACAGGTTTCTATGATGAGTATATTGGGTAAAAGCTCGTGCAATTTCGGGGTGTTCGCTACCAGCAAATAGCATATCGTCCAAAACCAGCAGATTATATTTATGTGGGGGGAGAAGTTCATCATCAGACAGAGATTCGGGTATTCCTTCAACAAACTTGATTTTTATTGTCTTCAATAATTCATCATACAGAGGTTGGTAACATGAATAACACCATACAATATTGTCAGGCTTTTGAGATAACACATGTTCAGAATTCTCTAAAATACTTTTTACAAAAAAAGTTTTACCACTGTTTGATGGGCCTGCAATTAAGGCCGAAAAGGGCAGTTTTAAACGGGGGTCAAAATCCTCGACAGCCGTCATTATATCTTAAGCTTTAAGACACACTGGGGCTTGTAGCATAAGTCAGTAGCCAAAGGGCAATGTGGTACCGTCAGGCAATAGCCGTCTCTTGTCATAGACTACCCTGAATCTTTTAGTGAGTGGGGCGTTTCTTAGATGGAACCCCTTTTTATCCCTCACTATTTTGTTGTAGGAGGTCAAAATCTCCAAGTCACTATTCTTGTCATTTACGAACCCGTCGACCAAGCGCGTGATTGATTCCAAGTTTACACGCGGGGCATTTTCGTAGTTTTGAGTCACGCCTTTGGCTTTCAACACCACGTGATTGTCTTTAGTCCTAAAAGCATAGCTTTTGGGCCCACATGAGGACCATTCTGTGATATGGTCACCCTCGGCGAGTTCACTAGTTAAACCCCCAAGATAGTTGCTAAGTGGGGGGGTCCAATCCCCCGGCTTGCTTACATAGACCACAGAGTCTGTGTCGTGGTAAAGAACCCGCCTCTGAAGCTGTTCCATGAGGGTGTACAGTTCAAGTCGGGCATAGGCTGTGGTAAATGCTGCAAGAAACACATTTACATTACCTGGGGGTAGAACCCACTTTGGGTTGCGCCGCCATTGCACCAAGGCAATGTCTTGACTCAAGAATGAAAAATGTGAAATTTCGTATTGGTCCGAAAAAACAAATTCCAAAAATTCTTCCGGGTCTTTAATGATCGAAGTTGTTAGCATATTGCTTCTCTGCGCTAACTTCCCCCAAAGGGAGTTCAAGTACAATTTCGAAACATTTCTTTTGGTTTTGTTGACCTGTATTCTGTCAGGGTCAAGAAGTATGCCTTCTCTGTCATGGTAGTCTTGAATGTACTTCTCTTTACTTTCTTGATCTGTGACCGATGCTGGATAGCCTGAAGCCATCTGCTTGCATCTCAAGAAGGTCTTGATGTACTCTTTAAAAAGTGTGTCTGATTTCCTGGAAAAGTTCCACACTTCAAAGATTTTGGCCACACGATACCCCTTCTCCAAAGCCTTAGAGAATTCAGCGGTGACCCAGACACCTGTCAGGGCTCTTTCTTGATCTGAGTGATCACATGGGTTTTCCTGGTTGTTGTTTTCACAGCATGTGCGACAAAGGGGAAAGAAAAGTTTTCCTTTAGACCCCTTGTAAGGCAGCACAGGTATAAACAGACCCCTAGGAGGGTAGACAGTCGCTTTGATTAAACCAAAATAATTTTGGGGTTCGTCAAAGTCGCTGTGAATAATTTCAGGATGCCCTATAGGATAGCATGAGGAACTCATTACATGAGGATATAGGGATGTAAAATCTACATAGCCTATTGTCTCGTCGGGTTGAGCTACATAACGCAATGTCAAAGCATTGGTCCTGCCTCCAAACAAGGCCTGTCTCGGTTCCAGGGGCTCTGGAGGGTCATATTGGGTAAGGAAGGCCTGAACATGAGGATCCGCCTTTTTCAGGGCTGTCCATTCGTGTTCCCACAAAACCACAACTTTTAACCCGTATGTAGCCTTTAAAGAATTCAGTTTGTCTTGAAACTCTTGGTACATTTCCCCAAAAGTCTTTTGGGTTAGGACACACATGGCCTGGGGGACAAAGCATAATTTACAACCGTGGAAGAAACAACCGTTGTACTCATACACTGTCTCAACACCGTCAATCTGTGTGTATCCATCGACATGGTAAGGCCCAAAAGCCTTCTCCCCCCGATTCAAAGCATGTTGGATAAAAACATTTTTATCCTGGGCTAGGTACTCCAACCATTGAATGGAGCCACTAGAGTAGGCCTTGAATTGTCGTCGGTAGTTGTCTGGCGATGGGATCGCTATAGATGCTGGAGTTAGATAGTGTGTACGATAGGTTTTCATGCACGCGGATGCAATAGTTGTACAGCTCCAGGGGTCAATGCCTGCATCTTTGATTACCTCTTCTCTGAATCTGAGGCATCCTTCACGTAGTATAACCACGTCATTGTCACAGTATGATTCCATCTCTTTATGAAAATCAAAAGTTCCATGTCTTACTGTCTCGTACCACGTCATGAATTTCTCACGCTCTTTGGTAGACATTTGATCACAACCGTACATTTCGGGGGCTGGATAAGCTCCTATATAATGTAGATTCTCCTCAGATGTGAAGAAGTGGGGGAAATAGCCTTTGACCGAGTTTTCAAAACCCAAGGCCTCTGGCATTTGAGCCAATCTCATGGGTAAGAAGCTTAAGCTGTCAATGTATCTCTGTTTGAAGGCGTGGTCAACAAAACATAAGATTTTACTCCCTTGAGCAATGACACTGGGCGCCACGCCTTGCTGTATCAAAGGGTTCAGAAGCAGATAGGAGTCATAGGCTCGCGCATTGTGAGCTATAAACGTGAAGTTTCTGTACTGGGCCTTTCTAAAATGTTTTAGAAAGAGTCGGGCGCAATCGGGCCCCTCGGCCGACCACTTTTCACCGGTGAAAGTCATGGTAGATACAAAAATAGGCAAGTGAACCCCTGATTGCTGATTTGTCTCAAAATCATAAAAAACATATTTCTCTGTATGTTCATCTTCAGCCAAGGGCTGAATGTAACACTCATGTGTTACTTCTTGAACAACTTCTGCGTCTCTGCTTTTCAAGGGCCCTTTACAGATTGGGCAATGTATGATTCCACAAACATGGGGTTTAGGGCTGTCTATTTTAAGGTTGTAATTGCAATGACATTTTGGACATTTCTTGTTAATGTCACAAATGCTTACAGATTTACAGGCCTTGGGGTGCCATGTTTCAGTTTTGTGTTTTTCGTAACAGTAGGCCGAACGACATGTGCGGTGACAATCCTCACAGGGTGTCAAGTTTAGCGGTTGCATAGGGCAATGTTTATCCAGACATACTGAACAGTTATAACGGCACGAGTGCCCCCCCTTGCGGGTGTAGCCGGTATGACAGGCTGGACAGACATATGGGGCGCCTAAAAATGCTGTGATGTTAGTTACGGCATAGTAATGCTCATTTTGCACATAAAAGTACATAGTCTTAGGGTGTGGCTCTTGTATATTTTGGAACTTCAAGAGAGCGTCATTAGCCCTGCTGTGGTACAAAACCACAATCTTGATATTCAGAAAGTTTTCAAATTTGCCTATGTCTGAGAAAGCCACAGCCTCCTGTATACCTAAACCCACAGCCTTTTGTAGCTCTTGAGCTTTCTGTAACGCTTCGCGCTCTGTACATCCTGGGCTGAGTAAGTGGGCCAAACCTATGGCAAAGCATAGCTTATTACCATGATTGTGAACGATTATGAGGTAGGCCTTTTTATTGCTTATGATTTCGGACTGCATCAGGCTATCGAGTTTACGTCTCTGCCCGCCGCCCCCTTGTGGTGGCCGGACTAATTGTACTACAAGTTCGAGGGTCCTATCTGCTAGCACGTTTAAATTTGACTGAACAAGGCGTTCTAGCAGGTTAACAAATTGTTCAAGATCTGCTTCACCCCTATTTAAAATAAGCGACACACGGCTCTGCAGACTGTCTCCAAAAATTTCCAACTGTAAGGTATCCCTTGGTTGGCTATAAGCTCTAACTCTATCTACCAGTTCATTCAAAGTGTCCATAAGCATTACGTAAAACACAGCATATTCCCGAATCTGACCCCCCCATGCGAAATTGAAAAACTGTCGAACCTCAATATTGTGGAATTTATTTCGATACAAAACATGTTCACTGCGATCAAGACCATCCCCATCCTGATTTGCTAGACAATTGTCCAACTGTTCAAAAACATCGTATTGGGTTTCAGACTCTTCAGACATGGGTGTTAAAGGCTGGCTTAGAGGTGTAGGTGGTGCAGAATTAAACCTAGGGCTTTCGTTCTGTACATTGTGATCAAGACCTTCCCGCTCCAGATTTGATAGACATTTGTTCAGCTGTTCAAAAACATCGTATTGGGTTTCCTCTTCGAACAAGGGTGTTAAAGGATGGCTTAGAGGTGTAGGGGGTGCAGAATTAAACCTTGGGCTCTCGTTCATCTGGGTAATTAAAGATATGATTGATTCGGGTATCTGTGATAACCTGTTTTCATCTGCAGACCCTGACTCATTCATACGTGTAATAATTTCAATGAGTTCGGAGGGAATCTGGGATAATAGGTTTTCATCTATAGCCCCTATGTCAATTAGCCCAGAATCATTCATATGGTTAATTATATCTTGGAGCTCTGTAGGGATTTCCGCTAAGAGGGTTTCAATTGTCTCGCTTAGGTCTATAGGGGGCGCCATTTCTCTACTTAAGGATGTGTGTGCTTGTGTTTTTTTTTTTTACATATGTGTTTTTTAACGGAGGTATTTGCTTGTTTTAACCCTACTGTTGTTTAACATGCGGGGAAGCTCTCTACGCCAGAATGACACATCCTGATTGTATTGATGTTCGAATAGAATACCCATACGACGTTGAAGTAAAGCCTTTCGTGATTTTAAACCCTGTGTAAAAGCCTTGAAAAGCACGGCTTGGTCTATTTCACAAGAGGCTGTTGCCCCACCAGAATTGGCCGCTTCAATAAGGTTGGCCACTTCACAGAACATCAAATCGTCTACCTCAGAAATGTCATTTAAAACTTTGAAATCATCAGGCTTCGCTGTTCTGGTGACTGGGGTCTTTGGCGCCTCTTCGGGATCTAGATGTGTAGCTTCTTGGATGTCTTTATAAGCCGGCGAGGAGTCTGCATTAAAAAATAATACATACAGAAAAATAGGTTATTAACCCTAAAATATGTTTGATAAAAATGTAAAATACATTTCAGATATAAGCCTATATATTAACAATACATTAATTAAATACCTCGGCTTTTTTGAAGAGGGCTGTTCTGAAGAAGCTCTGAGAACTCGGGAACATGTCTTTGGGCAACCCTAATTATAGCATCTGCCTGGTCTGTAGCTTGTGAGCCTGAAAGTAAAAAATAAAAAAAACACCATTAGTCCATGTTTAAACATATTCAGGCATAAAAATAAAATATATATATAAATGATAATTGATTCATACCTTGTCCTTGTAACGCTGTCTCGTGAATACCCTCCCAGTAGTATTGTTCGGGTGAAGCGGACCTGTGGATCTGGGCCCTGATTGTCCGTTGGTGTTTAATAGGGGGCGTCCAACGGTCCTGGGTCAGGGGAGTTGACAGGCCGTTTAAAGTCTCTGTTTGCGGCTTGTGTGTAAATACATCCTGGGAGTAGGGCACAATTGTCTCGTAGGCATATCCTTCACAGAAACCGTGTAGACTCCCTATGGCACCCGTTCTAGGATGTATTTCAGCTGTAAACACATAAAATAACTTTTAATATAAGATGCCTACACTTTTTGTTTTTAAGGTATAAATATTCTTACGGAATTCTTGAATCTTACTTACTACAATTCAGGGTCGGCGTTGGGATGTAAACAATTTGTTCCGGAGACCCTACGGCCGGTTCGAGTTCAGTTATATCTCGGAGAATCTGAGTGAAGGTTTGAGAATCTAAAAAAACATTAGATAATATTAAAGCTCTAATCATTTTAGCTAATATTGACATTTTATACGTTAAGAATCCGGGCCCTAAGGCCTGTTTAATATTTCTATAACATACAACGTTTTCAAACAATTCCCAAGAACAAACAAATCTAATATATAGCATATGTAAATATTTATTTCAAGAACTAACCTTGAGAAATATCCATGAGGAGGGTTTTTACCAGATGATCTTTTTTAACGGGGTCCGTCCGATAACTATTCCTGGGGGAATGCTGTAGGGTAAATGCGCGAAAACGAAGCTAACAGGGGGACCTGTTTTGCTTAGCTTTTGTAGCCGTATGACTCGCGTGGTGTCGTATTTTTTCGCGCTAAAACCGCCTCAAAGTTATCTTTGAAGCCTAAGACATGTGGTTCAAACACCTGCCATTTGGTTCAAACATAGGGTATTGGGGGGGTGTCTAAACATTAGGTATCTTTTTGATATTCTAAAATCTCCGGGGGCTAGCATCTAGATGCTGGGGGTGGGGAGGTCTCGACATCGCTGGGCTGAATGACTTTTAGGCATCTGTTTTGCCAGATAGTGTAAACCTTGGTTTCAAACGACCCCCATGCATAGAGAGCCTTGAGCGCAGATGCAAGGGTATTTTTTTAACAAACACACCCGACCCTTTTTTCTCTGTTTTTGAAACACACACACACACACGCGCGCACATTGCGCAAGTTTTTTTCTCAGGGACCGACTGCGCTAAGAGTGAACAAACGCGAGAGTTCCTGACATGGTAAGATTCTGATTTTAAAACCATTTATTTCATTCAAAATATTTAGTACATACATTTTATAGCCTTACATTATTAAGGTATTTTACAATGCCGTTCTTACAGATCCAGGGATCTGATGCAACCACCCCCCATTGTCAGTGTCCAGTTGGTCATCAAAATGCCGGGATCTCTTGCCAGGCTCAGCAACACTTGGTAAGTTTTCACTCCAGGGGTAGATCCGACGTCTGGCCTTTTGGTCTTGACTCTGTCTCAAGGAAAGCCTCGCCCAGCGCTGTAACTGTTCACCATTTTGGAAGAGAATGTCCAGCTTATTCATAAGGGTTATGAAAATTGGATAATCCACCCATTTAAAACTAAACACAGGAATAAAAAAGTTTACATGTTTGCGTGCTCTGGAAGCTACAGGAGAATTGACAGACTTTGTAGCATTAGACTTATCATAAAGGTCACAGGCTAAAATTGTCACTTTGTTGTCAGGGCTATAGTCCATTGAAGCAATTCTTAGAGCCTTGAGATCACTGCGGCCGCAGACCTGTTCTTCCAAAGCATATCCTGGCACATTTGTACCACTCAGGACCTGTTCAATTTTACAAAGCGCCAGCCTGATGTTTAGCCATTCTCTCATCCCCAGAGCCGGGGGAAAACTCCCAGGTTTTGCCTGATAAAGGGGTTTGGGTCCACTGTCTGTGAATATCTTTACCGTAGAATCCTCCGGGTGGAATATGTAAGACATGTGGCCCTCACTCGTACCCAAAAATCCTTTAAAACATTCTGGAGCTTCACACAGAACTTTTTCAAGGCTTTGGTCACTGGGTTCATGACAAGCCGTGCATAACATCCCTAAAATTGGCATAGGTGTCATTTTTGTTTAATATTCAGGGGGGTTATCATGTACAGGCTTAAACAGGTATTGTTCAGCCGCTTTATAAGGGGCATTAACCACCCCCAAACCGTGAGAAACAGGTTGACCTGACACCTGGTCACTTACTCAACCCTACCCCCCTAACCACCACGATGTCCTGACCTGAAACCCAAATATTGACATGCACCCTTCTACATGACATAGGGTCATAAATCATTACATAGGGTCATAAATCAGGCTTGGGTCATAAATCATTACCGGTTGACCTGACAACTGGACCCTTACCCAAAGACCCCCACCTAACCATCAGGATGTCCTGACAGGCAGCCCCTTAGGTTCACATAGCGGTCACATAGGTTCACATAGGGTCATCCATCAAATTTTGACGTGTGACATCTACTTTAATCTCTCTAATGTTCTCTCTAATTTTTTTATTTCACTGAGCAAATTTAAGGTCTGCTGAGTGCAAACTTGAATGTTGAGAAAATTCTGTGCAATTTCCAGAGGGCACGTTGACTGTAAACACTGAGACTGTATCTGCTTTAAGTTAGTTCTAACAGTGGTCAAGTAGGCTACTGTGGCTATTTGATCATAACGTAGGCCTACCAGAATGGTCTACCATCAAAAACAATGGAGAGAATGCATCCCATAACATTTTAACATTGAAATAGCTGTTCTATCATTCAGCCTACAATAGCAGCCAATGTGTGGATTTCAATGTAGGCCTACATTTATTAGCCTTTTTTTAAAGACATGCAGGGCTTCACCTGTTTATCCACTTGTACAATTGTTTATCCACCCTGTAACTCTCATCTTTTCTCATTGACGGCAGTGTATTGAGAAAAATGTCAACCCTGTGACACTCATCTTTTCCCTTTGACAGCAATGTATTGAGCTACTGACATTTGATGATGGGCTGATGATGGGCTGATGGGTTGATGAGAGGCTAATGATGGACTGTTGATGGGTTCATGATAGGCTGATGATGGGTTCATGATAGGCTGATGATGGGCTGATGATGGGCTGATGAGTTGATGAGGGGCTAATGATGGACTGTTGATGGGTTCATGATAGGCTGATGATGGGCTGATGATGGGCTGATGATAGGCTGATGGGTTGATGAGGGGCTAATGATGGACTGTTGATGGGTTCAAGATAGGCTGATGATGGGCTGATGATGGGCTGATGATAGGCTGATGGGTTGATGAGGGGCGAATGATGGACTGTTGATGGGTTCATGATAGGCTGATGATGGGCTGATGATGGGCTGATGATGGGCTGATGATGGGCTGATGGGTTGATGAGGGGCTAATGATGGACTGTTGATGGGTTCATGATAGGCTGATGATGGGCTGATGATGGGCTGATGATGGGCTGATGATAGGCTGATGGGTTGATAAGGGGCTAATGATGGACTGTTGATGGGTTCATGATGGACTGTTGATGGGTTCATGATAGGCTGATGATGGGCTGATGATGGGCTGATGAGGGACTGTACAAA
This sequence comes from Salvelinus namaycush, assembly GCF_016432855.1. Classification (NCBI taxonomy): domain Eukaryota; kingdom Metazoa; phylum Chordata; class Actinopteri; order Salmoniformes; family Salmonidae; genus Salvelinus; species Salvelinus namaycush. Next base: position 36,062,346 of record NC_052317.1, on the reverse strand, counting down.
TTGATCTATAAGCCAATCCAAATTACATTACATCAACATTTCTATGAGTTGATTTAATTTTAACCCTGATTTTAAACCAAAATAATTTGAGTTTATTAATAACCTCTAACACCTCCCAAACCCGGATCCGGGATCCCCCCCATCACAAAAGCTGACTAGCATAGCCTAGCCTAAAGTTACAGGGATATCATAAAATAAAATGTTCATGAAATCACAAGTCCAAAACACCAAATTAAAGATACAGATCATGTGATTCAAGCCATCATCTCTGATTTTTAAAATGTTTTACAGGGAAGACACAATATGTAAATCTATTAGCTAACCACGTTAGCAAAAGACAACACTTTTCTTACTCCACCATTTTCTTACTGCATCAGTAGCTATCACAAATTCGACCAAATAAAGATATAAATAGCCACTAACCAAGAAACAACCTCATCAGATGACAGTCTGATAACATATTTATTGTATAGCATAGGTTTTGTTAGAAAAATGTGCATATTTCAGGTATAAATCATAGTTTACAATTGCAGCCCCCATCACAACTCTCCCCAAAGCGACTAGAATAACTACAGAGACCATCGTGTATTAGCTAATTACTCATCATAAAACATTTCTTAAAAATACACAGCGTACAGCAGATGAAAGACACAGATCTTGTGAATATAGCCAATATTTCAGATTTTCTAAGTGTTTTACAGCGAAAACACAATATAGCGTTATCTTAGCTTACTACAATAGTCAGTCACACAGCAGCATTGATTCAAGGCAAAAATAGCAATAACGTTATAAACCACCAAACGCTATTAATTTTTTCACTAACCTTCTCAGAATTCTTCAGATGACAGTCCTGTAACATCATATTACACAATTCATATAGAGTTGGTTCGAAAATGTGCATATTTAGCCGCACAATTCGTGGTTACACAACGTGATTTGTGGGCAAAAAATCAAGCAATCTGTCCTGCGCCATCTTGGAAAGGCACCTATTCTTATCGAAAGCTATTCATAAACTTGACTAAAAAAATACAGGTTGGACAGCAATTGAAAGACAAATTAGTTCTTAATGCAATCGCTGAGTTAGATTTTTAAAATTAACGTTAATAGACATACAGTCTGCGTTACAGCCAGACTAGTGCCGCAATAATGGCGGACAAATACGTTTACATTTTTCCACATAAATACGGAATAACATCATAAATAGCTCTTACTTTTGGACGAGCTTCCATCAGAATCTTGGCGAAGTGGTCCTTTGTCCAAAAGAATTGTTGCTTGGTTGTAAAACGTCGTGTTCAACTTCGGAAATAGCAGCTAACAAGTAGCTATGAGGCCACAGCATGCCCAAATCTTCAAACTCAATACTAAGGAAATTCCGAAAATAGCAATATACTCGCATAAACTGATATAACTCGGTTTAAAATAACTTCGTTATGATGTTTCTAACACCTATAACGAATTAAATTACAGACGGATATATCTAAGGTCGATAACTGAGCGTTTCAAAACGCCATCCTGAGGTCTTGCTTTGCGTAATGGCGAGCGTTGAAAAGAGAGGACCCCTCGCTCCTTGGCCTTTTATAACCTCTGAGTACTACGTAGAAAGTCCATTCCACTTCTCATTGGTTACTGACATCCAGGGGAAGGCGGGTGCAGTTCATGTCGACCCATAGGATACAAACAGAGCTTTAAACTGATCTGAGAGCAGAGCCTAGTTTTCAGACCTTCGCAGTTCCTGTCATGGATTTCGCTGTAGAAAGAGTTCTGTTTCACCCACAGACATAATTCGAACGGTTTTAGAAACTAGAGAGTGTTTTCTATCCAATAGTAAGAATAATATGCATATTGTACGAGCAAGAATTGAGTACGAGGCCGTTGAAATGTGCTATGTCGAAATGGCACCCCCCTAGTGGCAAGAATTAACTCAATCAATTATGAATCAATAGACTTTTGAATGTTGTTCTGATGTCTTCGCCCTGTGGTCCATCTGCAAAATAGAGTCGTCTAGGTCACCACGGACAGGCTTGGGGGATTAATGCTGGGTCACAACCACACTTATATTTACCATGGAAAGTGTCTCTTTATCGCACTTCTGTCCCAAACCAGGCTCCTGAAAGACCCATAAAAACACCAAATACATACACTGATTTACATTGTCGCTCTACTCCATCCCCAGTGGTTCGGGTTGTACTGTGTCTGTGTGTGTGTACTGTGTGTGTGTCTGTGTATGTGTGTGGGTGGGTGGTTGGGTTGGTGTGTGCATGTGTGTCTGTGTGTCTGTGTGTGTGTGTGAGTGGGTGGTTGGGTGGATGTGCATGTGCATGTGTGTTTCTGTGTGTGTGTGTGTGTGTGTGTCTGTGTGTGTGGGTGAGTGGGTGTTTCTGTGTGTTTCTGTGTGTGTGTGTGTGTGGGTGGTTGGGTTGGTGTGTGTATGTGTGTGTGTGTGTGCAGCACAGCACACTCCTACTTCCAGAGATTTGTTAAGGGCCCAATTATGATGACGATTGGTTCCGTGTCCCGGCTTTTACTCGGTGACCTAAATTCTAAGCTCTTTTCTCTCTCCTTTTTAATTTTCACATTTTCTGTTCTGATCCTGACATGAAGCTGCATTCAGTATTCTGGTGACAAAACAGTGCCCTGTCATAAATTCCAACAGTGATGTCCCCCTTCAATTCTCGTCAATCTAGTCAATCTCAAACACTAGTTGTCGAGTCATCGAGGGCTCCACTGCTCCCTTCGGAAGCTTCTTTATCGAATGGCCATCGTATGCTGACTCTGCTCGCTTGGCAGCGACTTCTTCTTAATCTTAGCGTGTTACCTAGCAACAACTGTCACTACTACTGTACGTCACCCTAAAATATTGTCCGAATAAATCAAGATAAATCAAGAAATCTGTCATTCATTTTGAAGTTATTTTCGAGAAGGTCTTACAGTAGTCGTGCGATTTTACATCTAGCTAAGGAATTTAGTTTATTATTAAGCCTGAGCCTGTCCCTTCATATGAAATGAGAGAGAAGCTAACCAACCAGCAAGTGCAACACTAAATGTCTGTCTCCCCATGTTGTTTGATCCTCACTAAAGCTTAGCGTTCATCTCCAGAAGGAAGTAGCTTGACTCTCTCTTTCTTCCTCTCTCTCTTTCTTCCTCTCTCTTGCTCTTTCTCTCGATCCCTTTCTGAAACAACACTGACCCTTCTTTCCCTTGCTCTCACTTGTTCTCCCGCTCTCTGTTCTATATCTCTTTCACTCAGAGTGAACTGTGAACTTCAGTCTCTCATCCCTCACCCTGTGATGGTCGGTCTGCTTCCCAAAGGAGCACCAAAACTGACCCCGATCATTGGAGCGTTTCAATGTGTTCACTCTGAGTCACATTTATCTAAAGATTGGAGAGACACATTTTTGTAAGTAAAACTAGGGGTGATTGATGAAGGGAGATGACAACAGATGGCAGTTAAAAAGTAAAGCAGAGTGCACCTGAAAGAGTTTCTGTTGTCACACACACATATAAACACACAAACTCAGAGGTTTTGGTTTTGGCAGAGAAGAGGGGGTAAGCTTGGGGGGTTGGGGGACTGATAGGGGTACAGAGGTGATGACAGGGTTGTTCTGGTGAATACAGGCAGGCAATCTGGAGTCTCCCCCTCCCTCCTTTTCTCTCCCTCTTTACTCACTCAGTCATGTGGTAATGTCTCTATTGTGGCAGGCTGAAGGCTAAATGGCTGACAGCTTGGAACTGACATTAAGGGCCAGAGAGAAAGACGTCCAGCCCTAATCAGGCTAGTGAATAGTGATGGGCTGATGGTCTTTAGCAGGCTAGTGAGTAGTGATGGGCTGATGGTCTGTAGCAGGCTAGTGAGTAGTGATGGGCTGATGGTCTGTAGCAGGCTAGTGAGTAGTGATGGGCTGATGGTCTTTAGCAGGCTAGTGAGTAGTGATGGGCTGATGGTCTTTAGCAGGCTAGTGAGTAGTGATGGGCTGATGGTCTTTAGCAGGCTAGTGAGTAGTGATGGGCTGATGGTCTTTAGCAGGCTAGTGAGTCGTGATGGGCTGATGGTCTTTAGCAGGTTAGTGAGTAGTGATGGGCTGATGGTCTTTAGCAGGCTAGTGAGTAGTGATGGGCTGATGGCCTTTAGCAGGTTAGTGAGTAGTGATGGGCTGATGGTCTTTAGCAGGCTAGTGAGTAGTGATGGGCTGATGGTCTTTAGCAGGTTAGTGAGTAGTGATGGGCTGATGGTCTTTAGCAGGCTAGTGAGTAGTGATGGGCTGATGGTCTTTAGCAGGTTAGTGAGTAGTGATGGGCTGATGGTCTTTAGCAGGCTAGTGAGTAGTGATGGGCTGATGGTCTTTAGCAGGTTAGTGAGTAGTGATGGGGTGATGGTCTTTAGCAGGCTAGTGAGTAGTGATGGGCTGATGGTCTTTAGCAGGCTAGTGAGTAGTGATGGGCTGATGGTCTTTAGCAGGTTAGTGAGTAGTGATGGGCTGATGGTCTTTAGCAGGTTAGTGAGTAGTGATGGGCTGATGGTCTTTAGCAGGCTAGTGAGTAGTGATGGGCTGATGGTCTTTAGCAGGTTAGTGAGTAGTGATGGGCTGATGGTCTTTAGCAGGTTAGTGAGTAGTGATGGGCTGGTGGTCTTTAGCAGGTTAGTGAGTAGTGATGGGCTGATGGTCTTTAGCAGGCTAGTGAGTAGTGATGGGCTGATGGTCTTTAGCAGGTTAGTGTGTAGTGATGGGCTGATGGTCTTTAGCAGGATAGTGAGTAGTGATGGGCTGATGGTCTTTAGCAGGCTAATGATTAGTAATGGGCTGATGGTCTTGGCAGGCTAGTGAGTAGTGATGGGCTGATGGTCTTTAGCAGGCTAGTGAGTAGTGATGGGCTGATGGTCTTTAGCAGGCTAGTCAGTAGTGATGGGCTGATGGTCTTTAACAGGTTAGTGAGTAGTGATGGGCTGATGGTCTTTAGCAGGCTAGTGAGTAGTGATGGGCTGATGGTCTTTAGCAGGTTAGTGAGTAGTGATGGGGTGATGGTCTTTAGCAGGCTAGTGAGTAGTGATGGGCTGATGGTCTTTAGCAGGCTAGTGAGTAGTGATGGGCTGATGGTCTTTAGCAGGTTAGTGAGTAGTGATGGGCTGATGGTCTTTAGCAGGTTAGTGAGTAGTGATGGGCTGATGGTCTTTAGCAGGCTAGTGAGTAGTGATGGGCTGATGGTCTTTAGCAGGCTAGTGAGTAGTGATGGGCTGATGGTCTTTAGCAGGTTAGTGAGTAGTGATGGGCTGATGGTCTTTAGCAGGCTAGTGAGTAGTGATGGGCTGATGGTCTTTAGCAGTCTAGTGAGTAGTGATGGGCTGATGGTCTTTAGCAGGCTAGTGAGTAGTGATGGGCTGATGGTCTTTAGCAGGCTATTGAGTAGTGATGGGCTGATGGTCTTTAGCAGGTTAGTGAGTAGTGATGGGCTGATGGTCTTTAGCAGGCTAGTGAGTAGTGATGGGCTGATGGTCTTTAGCAGGCTAGTGAGTAGTGATGGGCTGATGGTCTTTAGCAGGTTAGTGAGTAGTGATGGGCTGATGGTCTTTAGCAGGTTAGTGAGTAGCGATTGGCTGATGGTCTTTAGCAGGCTAGTGAGTAGCGATGGGCTGATGGTCTTTAGCAGGCTAATGATTAGTAATGGGCTGATGGTCTTTAGCAGGCTAGTGAGTAGTGATGGGCTGATGGTCTTTAGCAGGCTAGTGAGTAGTGATGGGCTGATGGTCTTTAGCAGGCTAGTCAGTAGTGATGGGCTGATGGTCTTTAGCAGGTTAGTGAGTAGTGATGGGCTGATGGTCTTTAGCAGGTTAGTGAGTAGTGATGGGCTGATGGTCTTTAGCAGGTTAGTGAGTAGTGATGGGCTGATGGTCTTTAGCAGGTTAGTGAGTAGTGATGGGCTGATGGTCTTTAGCAGGCTATTGAGTAGTGATGGGCTGATGGTCTTTAGCAGGTTAGTCAGTAGTGATGGGCTGATGGTCTTTAGCAGGCTAGTGAGTAGTGATGGGCTGATGGTCTTTAGCAGGCTAGTCAGTAGTGATGGGCTGATGGTCTTTAGCAGGTTAGTGAGTAGTGATGGGCTGATGGTCTTTAGCAGGTTAGTGAGTAGTGATTGGCTGATGGTCTTTAGCAGGCTAGTGAGTAGTGATGGGCTGAAGGTCTTTAGCAGGCTAGTGAGTAGTGATGGGCTGATGGTCTTTAGCAGGCTAGTGAGTAGTGATGGGCTGATGGTCTTTAGCAGGCTAGTGAGTCGTGATGGGCTGATGGTCTTTAGCAGGCTAGTGAGTAGTGATGGGCTGATGGTCTTTAGCAGGTTAGTGAGTAGTGATGGGCTGATGGTCTTTAGCAGGCTAGTGAGTAGTGATGGGCTGATGGTCTTTAGCAGGCTAGTGAGTAGTGATGGGCTGATGGTCTTTAGAAGGCTAGTGAGTAGTGATGGGCTGATGGTCTTTAGCAGGCTAGTGAGTAGTGATGGGCTGATGGTCTTTAGCAGGCTAGTGAGTAGTGATGGGCTGATGGTCTTTAGCAGGCTAGTGAGTAGTGATGGGCTGATGGTCTTTAGCAGGCTAGTGAGTAGTGATGGGCTGATGGTCTTTAGCAGGCTAGTGAGTAGTGATGGGCTGATGGTCTTTAGCAGGCTAGTGAGTAGTGATGGGCTGATGGTCTTCAGCAGGCTAGTGAGTAGTGATGGGCTGATGGCCTTTAGCAGGCTAGTGAGTAGAGATGGGCTGATGGTCTTTAGCAGGCTAGTGAGTAGTGATGGGCTGATGGTCTTTAGCAGGCTAGTGAGTAGTGATGGGCTAATGGTCTTTAGCAGGTTAGTGAGTAGTGATGGGCTGATGGTCTTTAGCAGGCTAGTGAGTAGTGATGGGCTGATGGTCTTTAGCAGGTTAGTGAGTAGTGATGGGGTGATGGTCTTTAGCAGGCTAGTGAGTAGTGATGGGCTGATGGTCTTTAGCAGGCTAGTGAGTAGTGATGGGCTGATGGTCTTTAGCAGGTTAGTGAGTAGTGATGGGCTGATGGTCTTTAGCAGGTTAGTGAGTAGTGATGGGCTGATGGTCTTTAGCAGGCTAGTGAGTAGTGATGGGCTGATGGTCTTTAGCAGGCTAGTGAGTAGTGATGGGCTGATGGTCTTTAGCAGGTTAGTGAGTAGTGATGGGCTGGTGGTCTTTAGCAGGTTAGTGAGTAGTGATGGGCTGATGGTCTTTAGCAGGCTAGTGAGTAGTGATGGGCTGATGGTCTTTAGCAGGTTAGTGTGTAGTGATGGGCTGATGGTCTTTAGCAGGCTAGTGAGTAGTGATGGGCTGATGGTCTTTAGCAGGCTAATGATTAGTAATGGGCTGATGGTCTTTAGCAGGCTAGTGAGTAGTGATGGGCTGATGGTCTTTAGCAGGCTAGTCAGTAGTGATGGGCTGATGGTCTTTAGCAGGTTAGTGAGTAGTGATGGGCTGATGGTCTTTAGCAGGTTAGTGAGTAGTGATGGGCTGATGGTCTTTAGCAGGCTAGTGAGTATTGATGGGCTGATGGTCTTTAGCAGGCTAGTGAGTAGTGATGGGCTGATGGTCTTTAGCAGGCTAGTGAGTAGTGATGGGCTGATGGTCTTTAGCAGGCTAGTGAGTAGTTATGGGCTGATGGTCTTTAGCAGGCTAGTGAGTAGTGATGGGCTGATGGTCTTTAGCAGGTTAGTGAGTAGCGATTGGCTGATGGTCTTTAGCAGGCTAGTGAGTAGTGATGGGCTGATGGTCTTTAGCAGGCTAATGATTAGTAATGGGCTGATGGTCTTTAGCAGGCTAGTGAGTAGTGATGGGCTGATGGTCTTTAGCAGGCTAGTGAGTAGTGATGGGCTGATGGTCTTTAGCAGGCTAGTCAGTAGTGATGGGCTGATGGTCTTTAGCAGGTTAGTGAGTAGTGATGGGCTGATGGTCTTTAGCAGGTTAGTGAGTAGTGATGGGCTGATGGTCTTTAGCAGGTTAGTGAGTAGTGATGGGCTGATGGTCTTTAGCAGGTTAGTGAGTAGTGATGGGCTGATGGTCTTTAGCAGGCTATTGAGTAGTGATGGGCTGATGGTCTTTAGCAGGTTAGTCAGTAGTGATGGGCTGATGGTCTTTAGCAGGCTAGTGAGTAGTGATGGGCTGATGGTCTTTAGCAGGCTAGTGAGTCGTGATGGGCTGATGGTCTTTAGCAGGCTAGTGAGTAGTGATGGGCTGATGGTCTTTAGCAGGTTAGTGAGTAGTGATGGGCTGATGGTCTTTAGCAGGCTAGTGAGTAGTGATGGGCTGATGGTCTTTAGCAGGCTAGTGAGTAGTGATGGGCTGATGGTCTTTAGAAGGCTAGTGAGTAGTGATGGGCTGATGGTCTTTAGCAGGCTAGTGAGTAGTGATGGGCTGATGGTCTTTAGCAGGCTAGTGAGTAGTGATGGGCTGATGGTCTTTAGCAGGCTAGTGAGTAGTGATGGGCTGATGGTCTTTAGCAGGCTAGTGAGTAGTGATGGGCTGATGGTCTTTAGCAGGCTAGTGAGTAGTGATGGGCTGATGGTCTTTAGCAGGCTAGTGAGTAGTGATGGGCTGATGGTCTTTAGCAGGCTAGTGAGTAGTGATGGGCTGATGGCCTTTAGCAGGCTAGTGAGTAGTGATGGGCTGATGGTCTTTAGCAGGCTAGTGAGTAGTGATGGGCTGATGGTCTTTAGCAGGCTAGTGAGTAGTGATGGGCTGATGGTCTTTAGCAACACCTGCTGCCTGGGTCTGGGTAAGAACACCACTGTCCACTGGCTCTGATTAAAAAGAGTTAGAGTGTTGGTCTCTCTCAATTCAATTTCAATTCAATTTAAGGGGCTTTATTGGTATGGGAAACATATGTTTGTATCGCCAAAGCAATCGAAATAGATAAACAAAAGTGAAATAAACAATTAACAATAATATATTAACAGCAAGCATTACAAGAATAAAGACGTTTCAAATGTCATATTATGTATATTCGTAGACAGTGTTGTAACGATGTGCAAATAGTTAAAGAACAAAACTGTTTTTTCTTCACTTGTTGCCCTTTTCTTGTCACAAGTTCTTGTCACAAGTCATGCTGCTGTGATGGCACACTCTGGTATTTAACCCAATAGATATGGGAGTTTATCAAAATTGGGTTTGTTTTCGAATTCTTTATGGGTCTGTGTAATCTGAGGGAAATATGTGTCTCTAATATGGTCATACATTTGGCAGGAGGTTAGAAAGTGCAGCTCAGTTTCCACCTCATTTTGTGGGCAGTGTGCAAATAGCCTGTCTTCTCTTGAGAGACAGGTCTGCCTTTGGCGGCCTTTCTCAATAGCAAGGCTATGCTCTCTGAGTCTGTACATAGTCAAATATTTCCTTCATTTTGGGTCAGTCACAGCGGTCAGTTATTCTGCCACTGTGTACTCTCTGTTTAGGGCCAAAAAAAAATCTTAATTCTTTCCAATGTGTCAAGTAATTATCTGTTTGTTTTCTCATGATTTGGTTGGGTCTAATTGTGTTGCTGTCCTGGGGCTCTGTGGGGTCTGTTTGTGTTTGTGAACAGAGCCCCAGGACCAGCTTGCTCTCTCTCTCTCTCTGCTTAATTTCACTCTCTTTCTGTCTCACTCTTTCTCTCACAAACACACACTCTATATATCTCTCTCACACACACACACTTTTTATATATCTCTAGACACACATATACTTTAGAAAACTCACTCTTTGTCTTGCTCACTCTCGCTCTTTGACACACACACACACACACACACACACACACACACACACACACACACACACACACACACACACACACACACACACACACACACACACACACACACACACACACACACACACACACACACACACACACACACACACACACACGAAGACAGGGCGATTCGTCATGTCAGAGAAGCTCACAGTGCCGCCACATAAAAGGTGAGTTGGAGTGTGGGAAAGGGCCAAAGCACAAAGCCAACCCTGCCCCTTTCTGCCTCCTCTTGGCTGGGACAAACACAGCCATCAGCCCCCCTAACCCTCATCCACATTCCCCCAGCTCCCCAATACAGTACCCCAATCCCCAGCCCCTCAACCTATAAGTCCTCTGGCCAGACAGTTATCCAGCCTCCTCCAAAAAGATAGAGGATACGTCCCAAATCTCACCCTATTCCCTATGTAGTTCACTACTTTTGACCATGGCCCTTAGAGGAAAAGGGTGCCATTTGCGACGCATACAGAGACCACTCCTCTCCAACTGCTCTGGCAGAGACATATAGAATCTGCTCTAATCTCATCATGCTGCTATTCACAAAGACAGAAAGTGAAGAGAGACAGACCTCTACTCTTCGCCAGCACAGCTGTCCCTACAAAGGCAGAAAGAAAAAGAAAGACAGTCTCTTCCAAGTGTCTTCGTCTCCCATCATTCTCTTTTCCTCCATTTTTCAGTGTGCATCTGTCTCTCTGTCTCTACCTATACTGCAGTTGTGTGGTCTAACTGCGGGTCTAGATTAGCCTTATATGAAGAGTTCTATATGATTGAGATATTGGTCGAAAGTGACCGTCCTTTCCTGTACCTTGTTCCTGATCATTGAGGAGTAAAGAAATAAAGATTGTACACCCTAAAAGCAAGGTGGACTGACTGGCAGAGCTACAGTGTCATTTAATTAAAGAGGTGGATAGATGAAACTGCCGTAAATGAGCCCTGCTGATGGACACCATTTTGTGCCTGTAATCTCCCCACACGTCTCTATGGGCCTGAGTGACATGCAGTTGGCAATGCAGACTGTTGAGTCAGGGGAAACTGCACTCATATCCTGCCTTGTAAGAGACCTATCGTGGGGGGGGGGGGGGGGGTATGTCCAGAACCAGATTAAAATTTATTTAATTGGATGTCACTCAATCATTCTGTCTCTCACTTTCCAATCCACTCCTCTTCCCCAGTGACTTATCCTCTCTTCACCAATATAGCTGATCATCTAAAAGGTGCATTATGCAGAAATCGCTCCTCCATTTCCTGGTTGCTAAAATTCTAATAGTTTGCCTAATTTATATGACAAAACAAGCAAGTATAGTGTAGAGAATTGTTGTACCAATTAAACCGCTGTGAAATACATTTTCCATACCCAAAAATATGATATTTTCAGCTGTTTGAAGCTGGTGTACAAAACTGAAAGTAAAAAGATGCAAAAACTTGCTTTCAATGGGAATGACAGATCTATAATGCAAACTTCTATGTGAATTTGGTTGGGTTGCACAAAATGTTACATATTGCAGCTTTAACAAATACATTTTGAACAAGGACAGAACATGCAAGATGAAATGGTTTAATATGTTCAACAGTTCACCTCTCATCCATCTTTTCCCTGGGCAGACCTAACAGAGGGAGATATAAATCTAGCTACACACACACACATGATTTGTCACCATCTCTCGGATAAGAGAGAGAACAATAGAGAGAAGGAGATAGAGGAACACAAGATAGAATGAAAGATACAGTGAGAAAGGTGAAAGGTCATACAGAGAGGAAGAGACACAGAGAGAGAGATTTACGAGAGCTAATACAGTGAGGACTAGAGACATGAATTGAGAGAGAGAGAGAGTCAGAAATCAGCTCAATATAATTGAAGAATCCATAGACTCTTCTGGGAAAATCTGAAAACACTAAACAAACAACACAAATAATTATCTATCCAAAATGGAGATGTATGTGTAAATCACTTCTCCAATCTTTTTGGCTCTATAACAAAGAACAAACAGCAAAAACATATACATGATCAAATACACATTTTAGAATCTATAATGAATACTCAGGGAGGAAAAGGTGTAGATTCATGTGCACAGCGCGTCAGGTGTTTATTTCGCCTTCGCAGAAGGCAGGAATCGTGGTCAAAGGCAGGCAAAGGTCATACACAAATAGGCAAACAGGCAGGTGAATCAAAACTAGGACTGAAGGCTATAACTGGTCATACACAGGTAGTCAAACAGGCAGGTGAATCTAAACTAGGACTGAAGGCTATAACTGGTCATACACAGGTAGTCAAACAGGCAGGTGAATCTAAACTAGGACTGAAGGCTATAACTGGTCATACACAGGTAGGCAAACAGGCAGGTGAATCTAAACTAGGACTGAAGGCTATAACTGGTCAAACACAGGTAGGCAAACAGGCAGGTGAATCTAAACTAGGACTGAAGGCTATAACTGGTCATACACAGGTAGGCAAACAGGCAGGTGAATCTAAACTAGGACTGAAGGCTATAACTGGTCATACACAGGTAGGCAAACAGGCAGGTGAATCAAAACTAGGACTGAAGGCTATAACTGGTCATACACAGGTAGTCAAACAGGCAGGTGAATCAAAACTAGGACTGAAGGCTATAACTGGTCAAACACAGGTAGTCAAACAGGCAGGTGAATCAAAACTAGGACTGAAGGCTATAACTGGTCATACACAGGTAGTCAAACAGGCAGGTGAATCTAAACTAGGACTGAAGGCTATAACTGGTTCTCACAAACGAGCTAGGAAAATGTTTAGTAGAGTCCAAATGTACATAACCTCACAAAGGCACAAACAGAATGAACTGAACTAGCCCAAGGACCATGCCTCAGGACTACCTGGCCTGATGACTTATTGCTGTCCCCAGTCCACTATGTCGTGCTGCTGCTCCAGTTTCCACTGTTCTGCCTGTAGCTATGGAACCCTGACCTGTTCACCGGACAAGCTACCTGTCCCAGACCTGCTGTTTTCAACTCTCTAGAGGCAGCAGGAGCGGTAGAGGTACTCTGAATGATCGGCTATAAAAAGCCAACTGACATTTACTCCTGAGGTACTGATCTGTTGCACCCTCTACAACCACTGTGATTATTATTATTTGACCCTGCTGGTCATCTATGAACATTTGGAAATCTTGGCCATGTTCTCTTACAATCTCCACCGAGCACAGCCAGAAGAGGACTGGCCACCCCTCATAGCCTGGTTCCTCTCTAGGTTTCTTTCTGGGTTCATGCCTTTCTAGGGAGTTTTTCCTAGCCACTGTGCTTCTACACCTGCATTGCTTGCTGTTTGGGGTTTGAAGCTGGATTTCTGTACAGCATTTTGTGACATCATCTGATGTAAGAAGGGCTTTATAAACACATTTGTTTGATTGATTGATTGATTGAAATAAGGAGCTGATGAGACCAGGTAAGCAACTAACACAGGTGAAATCAATGAACAAAAAATGAAAGACAGGGCTACGTTCAAGAACACAACAAACCGAACACAAGGTTGACTAAGAAAATAAATACAGAACCTTACAGAATTAACTATCAAAGACTACCAGAACCCACTGGATTCTCCAATTACCTTGAATGAACTACAGCACAAAATTAAAACCCTCCAACCCAAAAAGGCCTGTGGTGTTGATGGTATCCTCAATGAAATGATAAAATATACAGACAACAAATTCCAATTGGCTATACTAAAACTCTTTAACATCATCCTTAGCTCTGGCATCGCCCCCAATATTTGGAACCAAGGACTGATAACCCCAATCCACAAAAGTGGAGACAAATTTGACCCCAATATCCACCGTGGGATATGCGTCAACAGCAACCTTGGGAAAATCCTCTGCATTATCATTAACAGCAGACTCATACATTTCCTCAGTGAAAACAATGTACTGAGCAAATGTCAAATTGGCTTTTTACCAAATTATTGTACGACAGACCACGTATTCACCCTGCACACCTGAATTGACAAACAAACAAACCAAAACAAAGGCAAAGTATTCTCATGCTTTGTTGATTTCAAAATAGCCTTCGACTCAATTTGGCATGAGGGTCTGCTATACAAATTGATGGAAAGTGGTGTTGGGGGGAAAAATATACAACATTATAAAATCCATGTACAAATAGGCAAAAAACACACACATTTCTTCCCACAGGGCCGTGGGGTGAGACAGGGATGTATTTTAAGCCCCACCCTCTTCAACATATATCAATGAATTGGCGAGGGCTCTAGAACAGTCTGCAGCACCCGGCCTCACCCTACTAGAATCTGAAGTCAAAGGTCTACTGTTTGCTGATGATCTGGTGCGTCTGTCACCAACCAAGGAGGGCCTACAGCAGCACCTAGATCTTCTGCACAGATTCTGTCAGACCTGGGCCCTGACAGTAAATCTCAGTAAGACCAAAATAATGGTGTTCCAAAAAAGGTTGAGTCGCCAGGACCACAAATACAAATACAATCTAGACACCGTTGAACTAGAACACACAAAAAACTGTACATACCTTGGCCTAAACATCAACGCCACAGGTAACTTCCACAAAGCTGTGAACGATCTGAGAGACAAGGCAAGAAGGGCATTCCATCAAAAGGAACATCAAATTTGACATACCAATTAGGATCTGGCTAAAAATACTTGAATCAGTTATAGAACCCATTGCCCTTTATGGTTGTGAGGTCTGGGGTCTGCTCACCAACCACAGTGTGCCATAACAGCAGCAAGATTTGTGACCTGTTGCCTCAAGAAAAGGGCAACCAGTGAAGAACAAACACCATTGTAAATACATCCCATATTTATGTTGGTTTATTTTTCCATTTGTACTTTAACCATTTGCACATTGTTGCAACACTGTATATATACATCATATGACATTTGTAATGTCTTAATTATTTTGGAACTTCTGTGAGTGTAATGTTAAGTGTTGATTATTATTGTTGATTTCACTTTTGTAAATTACCTACTTCACTTGCTTTGGCAATGTTAACATATGTTTCCCATGCCAATAAAGGCCCTAGAATTGTATTGAATTGAGAAAGAGAGAGACAGAGAGAGAGAGAGACATAGAGAGAGAGAGACAGGGAGAGAGAGAGAGAGTGACAGAGAGAGAGAGACAGAGAGAGAGAAAGAGAGAGAAAGAGAGAGAGAGAGAGAGAGAGAGAGAGAGAGATGTTTTCGGGCTCTCTGCAGTGTGTCTGCGTGTGTGTGTGTGATGGATAAGCTGGTCACTGGATTGCATAGATGTGACAAGAGGCTCATCATCCAAGACTAGATGTCTGAATACATTCCCACTCTCATGAGGGACAGAAGGCCTAAATGTGCATGAGCATCCATCACACACCTAAGCAAATCAAATCAAATCAAATCAAATGTTATTGGTCACATACACATGGTTAGAAGATGTTAATGCAAGTGTAGCGAAATGCTTGTGCTTCTAGTTCCAACCGTGCAGTAATATCTAACAAGTAATCTAACAATTTCACAACAACTACCTTATACACACAAATGTAAAGGAATGAATAAGAATATGTACGTATAAATATATGGATGAGCGATGGCCGAACGGCATAGGCAAGATGCAGTAGATGGTATAGAGTACATTATATACATATGAGATATGTAGGGTATGTAATGTAGGGTATGTAAACATTATATAAAGTGACATTGTTTAAAGTGACTAGTGATACATTTATCCATATTTTTATTATTAACTTCTCTGGGATAGGGGGCAGCATTTTCACTTTTGGATGAATAGCGTGCCCAGAGTAAACTGCCTGCTCCTCAGTCCCAGTTTCTAATATATGCATAGCATTAGTATACTTGGATAGAAAACACTCTGAAGTTTCTGAAACTGTTTGAATGATGTCTGTGAGTATAACAGAACTCACATGGCAGGCAAAAACCTGAGAAAAAATCCAACCAGGAAGTGTGAAATCTGAGGTTTGAAGTTTTTGAACTCAGCCCCTATTGAATACACAGTGGGATATTGGTCATGTTGCACTTCCTACGGATTCCACTAGATGTCAACAGTCTTTAGAAACTTGTTTGAGGCTTCTACTCTAAAGGAGGGGCTCATAAGAGCTCTTTGAGTGAGTGGTCTGGCAGATTGCCACAGACTCAGACTCGCGCGTTCATGTGAAAGGTAGCTATGTTCCACTTCATTTCTGAAGACAAAGGAATTGTCCGGTTGGAACATTATTGAAGATTTATGTTAAAAACATCCTAAAGATTGATTCTAAACATCGTTTGATATGTTGCTACGGACTGTAACAGAACTTTTTTAAACTTTTCGTCTGCTCCTAGTCAATACGCGTCATGAATGTGGATTACTGGACTGAACGCGCTAACAAAAGGAGCTATTTTGACAGAAATGATGGACATTATCGAACAAAACAAACATTTATTGTGGACCTGGGATTCCTGGGAGTGCATTCTGATGAAGATCATCAAAGGTAAGTTAATATTTATAATGCTATTCTGACATCTGTTGACTCCAACATGGCGGATATCTGTTTGGCTTGATTTGGGCTCTGAGCGCCGTACTCAGATTATTGCTTTTTCAGTAAAGTTGTTTTTAAATCTGACACAGCGGTTGCATTAACCTGTTTGGGCTGCAGCCCGTCACCGGTACACTTATGACAACATCCAGCTCAAGTGCAGGGCGCGAAATTCAAAAGATATTTTTTTTAAATATTTAACTTTCACACATTAACAAGTCCAATACAGCATATGAAAGGTACACATCTTGTGAATCAAGCCAACATGTGCGATTTTTAAAATGTTTTACAGGGAAGACACAATATGTAAATCTATTAGCTAACCACGTTAGCAAAAGACACCACTTTTCTTACTCCATCAGTTTTTTACTCCATCAGTAGCTATCACAAATTCGACCAAATAAAGATATAAATAGCCACTAACCAAGAAACAACTTCATCAGATGACAGTCTGATAACATATTTATTGTATAGCATATGTTTTGTTCGAAAAATTTGCATATTTCAGGTATAAATCATAGTTTACATTTCAGCTACAATCAGAAATTGCACCGAAAGCAGCCATAATATTTACAGACACCAACGTCAAATACCTAATTACTCATCATAAAACATTTCTGATAGTGTACAGCAATTGAAACACAGGCATCTTGTGATTCCAGACAATATTTCCGATTTATTAAATGTTTTACAGCGAAAACAAAATGTAGCGTTATATTAGCGTAGCCACAATAGCCAGAAACACTTGGGCGCCGACGACCAGTTCACATGCACGACAGATATTAGAAATAGCATCATAAAATGTTTCTTACTTTTGGTGATCTTCCGTCAGAATGTTGGACAAGGTGTCCTTTGTCCAGAACAGTCGTTGTTTGGATCTGGAACGGCAAATTTCCCTCATCATTTAGCATGGGCACTTGCCAAGTGGCACGGATCTCTCCAACGTCAACAAAGTCAGAGAACGGAACACGGCAAAACTCCCGAAAAAAATTCAATAATCTGATTAAACTATATTGAAAAAACATACTTTACGATGATATGGTCACATGTATCAAATAAAATCTAAACCGGAAATGTTAGTCGTCCATAACGACAGCTAAACAGAAGGCAAATCCATGTCCCCTTTCGCGCGCTCCAGAAACAGGAAATGGACGGTCACGTCATACAAAGAGCTTTAATTCCACCTCAGACCAAGATAAACACGAAATTTCTTCTCTCACCGCCTCTTGACAACCAGGGGAAGGTGTATGAAGTGTACGTAGACTCTTACGTATCATGCCCATGTATAGGCAGGAAGTTGAACAGAGCATCGATTTCTGACATTCCACTTCCTGGTCAGGAAATGTGCTGCAGAATGAGTTCTGTTTCACTCAGAGAAATAATTCAAACGGTTTTAGAAACTAGAGAGTGTTTTCTATCCAATAGTAATAATAATATGCATATTGTACGAGCAAGAATTGAGTACGAGGCCGTTTGAAATGGGCACCATTTAACTGGCTACTCAATACTGCCCCTTAAGTGTATCTATAATTCCGTGCATAATACTTGTATTTTTATCAACATTTATTATGAGCATTTCTGTAAATTGATGTGGCTCTCTGCAAAATCACTGGATGTTTTGGAACTACTGAATGTAACGCGCCAATGTAAACTCTGATTTCTGGATATAAATATGAACGTTACCGAACAAAACATACATGTATTGTGTAAAATGAAGTCCTATGAGTGTCATCTGATGAAGATCATCAAAGGTTAGTGATTAACTTCTCTAGGATAGGGGGCAGCATTTGCACGTTTGGATGAAAAGCGTGCCAAGAGTAAACTGCCTCCTACTCAGTCCCAGATGCTAATATATACATATCATTATTAGTATTGGATAGAAAACACTCTGAAGTTTCTAAAACTGTTTGAATCATGTCTGTGACTATAACAGAACTTATTTGGCAGGCAAAACCCCGAGGACAAACCATTCAGATGTTTTTTTTTTGAGGTCGCTCTCTTTTCAATGGGTTTTCATTGGGAATCCAGATTTCAAAGGGACAGTTCCTATCGCTTCCACTGGATGTCAACAGTCTTTAGAAATTGGTTGAGGTTTTTCCTTTGAGAAATGAAGAAGTAGCCATGTTTAGAATGAGGCTCCAGTGAAGTGTACTGTTTGTTAGAGGCGCGTGACCAGAAAGCATTCTACACATTGTTTTCCTCTGGTATTGAACACAGATCATCCCGTCTTCAATTTTATCGATTATTTAAGTTAAAAAATACCTAAAGTTATATTACAAAAGTAGTTTGAAATGTTTGGACAAAGCTTACAGGTAACTTTTGAGATATATTGTAGTCACGTTGTGCAAGTTGGAACCTGTGTTTTTCAAACGCGCCAAATAAATGGACATTTTGGATATATCGAACAAAAGGACCATTTGTGATGTTTATGGGACATATTGGAGTGCCAACAGAAGAAGCTCGTCAAAGGTAAGGCATTATTATTTTCTTTATTTCTGCGTTTTGTGTCGCGCCGGGAGGGTTGAAGTATGATGGTCTGTGATTGTTAGCTGGGGTGCTATCCTCAGATAATAGCATTGTTTGCTTTCGCCGTAAAGCATTTTTGAAATCTGACATGTTGGCTGGATTCACAACAAGAGTAGCTTTTATTTGGTATATTGAATGTGTGATTTCATGAAAGTTAAATTTTTATAGTAATTTATTTGAATTTGGCGCTCTGCATTTTCACTGGATGTTGGCCAGGTGGGACGCTACCGTCCCACATATCCCAGAGAGGTTAATTTTATCTATATTTCTGCTTTTTGTGACTCCTCTCTTTGGTTGGAAAATGGCTGAATGCTTTCTGTGACTAGTTGCTGACCTAACATAATTATATGTTCTGCTTTCGCCGAAAAGCGTTTTTGAAATCGGACACTGTGGTTGTATTAACGACAATTGTATCTTTAAAATGGTGTAAAATACTTCTATGTTTGAAGAATTTTAATTATGGGATTTCTGTTGTTTTGAATTTGCGCCCTGCAGTTTCACTGGATGTTGAGAGGTGGGACGCTCACGTCCAGAACGGTCCCAGAGAGGTTAAAGTGGCTAGAGATTTGAGTCAGTATGTTGGCAGCAGCCACTCACCCAGTTTCCCTCCATCAAAATGCATACAAAATGATCCCAAACGTTACTAAAAAACTTTTCCAAACAAGTCAAACAACGTTTATAATCAAACCTTAGGTACCCTAATACGTAAATAAACAATACAGTTTAAGACGGAGAATCGTTATTGTCTTTACCAGAGAAAAATTCCAAAGAACGCGCTCTCATTCATGCGCTTGGAAACACTACAGCCAAAATGAGATCCACTTAGAAAAACTACAATTTCTGGCTCATTTTTCCAAAAACCAGCATGAAACTCTTTCCAAAGACTGTTGATATCTAGTGGAAGCCCTAGGAACTGCAATCTGGGAGGAATTCGCCTAATAATAAAAGTGACAGCCATTAAAAACAGTGATAGGCTGAATTTGTTTTTGGTGGGGATGGTTTGTCCTCGGGGTTTCGCCTGCCATATCTGTTCTGTTATACTCACAGACTTAATTTGAACAGTTTTAGAAACTTTAGAGTGTTTTCTATACAAATATACAAATTATATGCAAATCCTAGCTTCTGGGCTGGAGTAACAGGCAGTTTACCTTTGGCACGCTTTTCATCCGGACGTGAAAATACTGCCCCCTACCCAAGAGAGGTTAACAGTCTGATGGCCTTGAGATAGAAGCTGTTTTTCAGTCTCTCGGTCCCAGCTTTGATGCACCTGTACTGACCTTGCCTTCTGGATGATAGCGGGGCGAACAGGCAGTGGCTCGAGTGGTTGTTGTCCTTGATGATCTTTTTGGCCTTCCTGTGACATCGGGTGGTGTAGGTGTCCTGGAGGGCAGGTAGTTTGCCCCCGGTGATGTGTTGTGCAGACCTCACTACCCTCTGGAGAGCCTTAGGATTGTGGGCGGAGCAGTTGCCATACCAAGCGGTGATACAGCCCGACAGGATGCTCTGGATTGTGCATCTGAGAAAGTTTGTGAGTGTTTTCGTGACAAGCCAAATTTCTTCAGCCTCCTGAGGTTGAAGAGGTGCTGTTGCACCTTCTTCACCACGCTGTCTGTGTAGGTGGACCATTTCAGTTTGTCCGTGATGTGTACGGCGAGGAACTTAAAACTTTCCACCTTCTCCACTACTGTCCCGTCGATGTGGATAGGGGGGTGCTCCCTCTGCTGTTTCCTGAAGTCCACAATCATCTCCTTTGTTTTGTTGACGTTGAGTGTGAGGTTATTTTTCTGACACCACACTCTGAGGGCCCGCACCCTTGTGGGGCCCCAGTGTTGAGGATCAGCGGGGTGGAGATGTTGTTTCCTACCCTCACCACCTGGGGGCAGCCTGTCAGAAAGTCCAGGACCCAGTTGCACAGGGTGGGGTCGAGACCAAGGGTTGACGAGTTTGGAGGGTACTATGGTGTTAAATCCTCAGCTGTAATCGATGAACAGCATTCTTACATAGGTATTCCTCTTATCCCGATGGGTTAGGGCAGTGTGCAGTGTGATTGCGTTGTCTGTGGACCTTTTGGGGCGATAAGCAAATTGGAGTGGGTCTAGGGTGTCAGGAAGGGTGGAGGTGATATGATCCTTGACTAGTCTCTCAAAGCACTTCATGATGACGGAAGTGTGTGCTACGGAACGATAGTCATTTAGCTTAGTTACCTTAGCTTTCTTGGGAACAGGAACAATGGTGGACCTCTTGAAGCATGTGGGAACAGCAGACTGGGATAGGGATTGATTGAATATGTGCGTAAACACACCAGCCAGCTGGTCTGTACATGCTCTGAGGACTCAGCTAGGGATGCTGTCTGGGCCGGCAGCCTTGCGTGGTTAAACCTCTTTTGGGTACGTGAGACATTAGCGTCCCACCACTTCAACAGCCAGTGAAACTGCTGGGCGCCAAATTCAAATACAGAAATACTCATCATAAAAATTCAGAGAACAAAACACATTTTACATAGGTTTAAAGATGAACTTCTTGTGAATCCAACCACGGTGTCAGATCTTTAAAATGCTTTACGGCGAAAGCATACCTTAGGATGATTTGAGAACATAGCCCAGCAGACAAATCATTACAAACAGTAACCAGCCAAGTAGAAGAGTTACACAAGTCAGAAATAGAGATAAAATTAATCCCTTACCTTTGATGATCTTCATATGGTTGCACTCAGCAGACATTCATTTACTCAATAAATGTTCCTTTTGTTCGATAAAGTCTCTTTGTTTCCAAAAACCTCCATTTTGTTCGCGTGTTTTCTTCAGTAATCCACAGGCTCAAATGCAGTCAAAACAGGCAGACAAAAAAATCAAAATTGTATCCGTAAAGTTCATAGAAACATGTCAAACGTTGTTTATATTCAATCCTCAGGTTGTTTTTAGCCTAAATAATCGATAATATTTCAACCGGACAATAACGTCGTCAATATAAAAGGTAAACAAGAAAGGCACTCTCTCTCGGTCGCGCGCATGAAAAAGCTCTGTGACACTTTAGGGTCCACTCATTCAGACTGCTCTTACTTCCTCATTTTTCAGAATACAAGCCTGAAACAATTTCTAAAGACTGTTGACATCTAGTGGAAGGCATAGGAACTGCAATTTGAGTCCTAAGTCAATGGATACTGTAATGGCATTGAATAGAAAACTACAAAACCAAAAATAAACTACTTCCCGAATGAATTTTTCTCAGGTTTTCACCTGCCAAATCAGTTCTGTTATACTCACAGACACTATTTTAAAAGTTTTGGAAACGTTAGAGTGTTTTCTATCCAAATCTACCAGTTATATGCATATCATAACTTTTGGGCCCGAGAAGCAGGCAGTTAAATTTGGGCATGCTTTTCATCCAAAATTCCGAATGCTGCCCCCTACCCTAGATAAGTTAACATGTTTAAATGTTTTACTCACGTGTGCTGTGGTGAAGGAGAGCCCACAGGTTTTGTTCGTGGGCTGTGTCAGTTGCACTGTATTGTCCTCAAAGCGAGCAAAGAAGTTATTTAGTTTGTCTGGGAGCATGACGTCGGTGTCCGCGACGGAGCTGGTTTTGTAATCCGTGATTGACTGTAGACCCTGCCACATACGTCTCGTGTCTGAGCCGTTGAATTGTGACTCTACTTTGTCTCTATACTGACGGTTAGCTTGTTTGATTGCCTTGCGGAGGGAATAGCTACACTGTTCGTATTCGGTCATGTTTCCGGTCGCCTTGCCATGATTAAAAGCAGTGGTTCGCGCTTTCAGTTTTGCACGAATGCTGCTATCAATCCACAGTTTCTAGTTGGGGAAGGTTTTAACTTCTACTTCCTCCCAATCCCGGGTCCGGGAGCACCCCCACCAGTAAAAAAGCTGACTAGCATAGCCTAGCATAGCGTCACAAGTAAATAGTAGCATCTAAATATCATTAAATCACAAGTCCAAGACACCAGATGAAAGATACACATCTTGTGAATCCAGCCATCATTTCTGATTTTTAAAATGTTTTACAGGGAAGACACAATATGTAAATCTATTAGCTAACCACGATAGCAAAAGACACAACTTTTTTGTCCACCATTTTTTTCCTGCATAGGTAGCTATCACAATTTCGACCAAATAAAGATATAAATAGCCACTAACCAAGAAACAACTTCCTCAGATGACAGTCTGATAACATGTTTATTGTATAGCATATGTTTTGTTAGAAAAATGTGCATATTTCAGGTATAAATCATAGTTTACCATTGCAGCCACCATCACAACTCTCACCAAAGCAACTAGAATAACTACAGAGACCATCGTGTATTACCTAATTACTCATCATAAAACATTTCTTAAAAATACACAGCGTACAGCAAATGAAAGACACAGATCTTGTGAATCCAGCCAATATTTCAGATTTTCTAAGTGTTTTACAGCGAAAACACAATATAGCATTATATTAGCTTACCACAATAGCCAGAAACACAACACCATTTACCAGCAGCAAAGGTTAGCGATCGTAACAAACAGGCAAAAGATATATAATTTTTGACTAACCTTGATATTCTTCATCAGATGACAGTCCTGTAACATCATATTACACAATGCATATAGGGTTTGTTCGAAAATGTGCATATTTAGCAGCACAAATCGTGGTTATACAATGTGATTAGTGGCCAAAACTTCAAGCAATCTGTCCGGCGCCATCTTGGAGAGGCACCTATTCTAATCAATAAGTAATCATAAACTTGACAAAAAAAATACAGGTTGGACAGCAAATGAAAGATACATTAGTTCTTAATGCAACCGCTGTGTTAGATTTTTAAAATTAACGTTACTGCGCAATACAGCGTGCGCTAAAGCGAGACCGCACCGAAATTCATGGCGGAATTATTATTTGACATTTGTCAACATAAATACGAATTAACAGCATAAAGACTGCTTACTATTAGCTGAGCTTCCATCAGAATCTTGGGCAAGGTGTCCTTTCTCCAGAACAATCGTCTTTTGGTTGAAAGATGTCCTCTTCTCCTGTAGAAATAGCAGCTAACGATAGCCACCCACTGGAGAGGTGTCCAACTCGTGAAAGCGCATCACAAAGAAATTCCAGAAAATCGCAATAAACTGATATAAACTGCTATAAGTCGGTTTAAATTAACTACCTTATGATGTCTTTAACACCTATAACGAATAAAAACATGACCGGAGATATCGAACTGCTAAAACGAAAGCTTTTGCAGGACGCCATTGTGATGTCCCTCTTACGCCAGGCGCCCCGTTGAAAAGAACGGTACTTCCGTTCCATGAGCCTTTATAGTGTCCCAGATTGTGCAATCCACTCCATTCAAATTCTCACCGCTTACTGACATCTAGAGGAAGGCGTATGCAGTGCATGTAGCGCCGTAGCTTACATGGGGACTTATAAACTGACCTCAGAACAGGGACCTCGATTTCAGAAATCTCACTTCCTGACAGGAAATGTGCTGCAGAATGAGTTCTGTTTCACTCAGATAAATAATTCAAACGGTTTTAGAAACTAGAGAGTGTTTTCTATCCAATAGTAATAATAATATGCATATTGTACGAGCAAGAATTGAGAACGAGGCAGTTTAATTTGGGAACGTAATTATTACAAAGTCCCAACAGCACCCCCTATTGAGAAAAGGTTCATATTCACCGTGGGTACAACATCACCGATGCACTTGCTAATTAACTCGCTCACCGTATCAGCGTATGCATCAATGTTGTTGCCTGAGGCTATCTGGAACATGTCCCAGTCCACGTGGTTGAAGCAACCTTGAAGCGTGGAATCAGATTGGTCGGACCAACATTGAACAGTCCTGAACACGGGTGTTTCCTGTTTTAATTTCTGTCTATAGGCTGGGAGCAACAAAATGGAGTCGTGGTCAGATTTGCCAAAGGAGGGCAAGGGAGGGCTTTGTATGCATCACGGAAGTTAGAGTAGCTATGATCCAGAATGCTGCCAGCCCGGGTCGAGCATTCGATATGCTGATAAAATTTAGGGAACCTTGTTTTCAGATTAGCTTTGTTAAAATCCCCAGCTACAATAAATGCAGCCTCAGGATATGTGGTTTCCAGTTTTCATAGAATCCAATGAAGTTCTTTCAGGGATGTCGAGGTGTCTGCTTGGGGGGGATATACACGGCTGTGATTATAATCGAAGAGAATTCTCTTGGTAGATAATCAATCAAGTTTATTTTATATAGCCCTTCGTACATCAGCTAATATCTCGAAGTGCTGTACAGAAACCCAGCCTAAAACCCCAAACAGCAAGCAATGCAGGTGTAGAAGCACGGTGGCTAGGAAAAACTCCCTAGAAAGGCCAAAACCTAGGAAGAAACCTAGAGAGGAACCAGGCTATGAGAGGTGGCCAGTCCTCTTCTGGCTGTGCCGGGTGGAGATTATAACAGAACATGGCCAAGATGTTCAAAATGTTCATAAGTGACAAGCATGGTCAAATAATAATCATGAATAATTTTCAGTTGGCTTTTCATAGCCGATCATTAAGAGTTGAAAACAGCAGGTCTGGGACAGGTGGCGGTTCCATAACCGCAGGCAGAACAGTTGAAACTGGAATAGCAGCAAGGCCAGGTGGACTGGGGACAGCAAGGAGTCAACATGCCCGGTAGTCCTGACGTATGGTCCTAGGGCTCAGGTCCTCCGAGAGAGAGAAAGAAAGAGAGAAGGAGAAAATTAGAGAGAGCCAAGATTTTCAAAATGTTCATAAATGACAAGCATGGTCAAATAATAAATCAGGAATAAATGTCAGTTGGCTTTTCATAGCCGATCATTAAGAGTTGAAAACAGCAGGTCTGGGACAGGTAGGGGTTCCGTAACCGCAGGCAGAACAGTTGAAACTGGAATAGCAGCAAGGCCAGGCGGACTGGGGACAGCAAGGAGTCATCATGCCCGGTAGTCCTGACGTATGGTCCTAGGGCCCAGGTCCTCCGAGAGAGAGAAAGAAAGAGAGAACGAGAGAATTAGAGAGAGCATACTTAAATTCACACAGGACACTGGATAAGACAGGAGAAGTACTCCAGGTATAACCAACTGACCCTAGCCCCCCGACACATAAACTACTGCAGCATAAATACTGGAGGCTGAGACAGGAGCGGTCAGGAGACACTGTGGCCCCATCCGAAGATACCCCCGGACAGGGCCAAACAGGAAGGATATAACCCCACCCACTTTGCCAAAGCACAGACCCCGCACCACTAGAGGGATATCTTCAACCACCAACTTACAATCCTGAGACAAGGCCGAGTATAGCCCACAAAGATCTCCACCACAGCACAAACCAAGGGGGGGGCGCCAACCCAGACAGGAAGATCACGTCAGTAACTCAACCCACTCAAGTGACGCACCCCTCCTAGGGACGGCATGAAAGAGCACCAGTAAGCCAGTGACTCAGCCCCTGTAATAGGGTTAGAGGCAGAGAATCCCAGTGGAGAGAGGGGAACCGGCCAGGCAGAGACAGCAAGGGCGGTTCGTTGCTCCAGAGCCTTTCCGTTCACCTTCACACTCCTGGGCCAGACTACACTCAATCATATGACCTACTGAAGAGATAAGTCTTCAGTAAAGACTTAAAGGTTGAGACCGAGTCTGCGTCTCTCACATGGGTAGGCAGACCGTTCCATAAAAATGGAGATCTATAGGAGAAAGCCCTGCCTCCCGCTGTTTGCTTAGAAATTCTAGGGACAATTAGGAGGCCTGCGTCTTGTGACCGTAGCGTACGTATAGGTATGTACGGCAGGACCAACTCGGAAAGATAGGTAGGAGCAAGCCCATGTAACGCTTTATAGGTTAACAGTAAAACCTTGAAATCAGCCCTTGCCTTAACAGGAAGCCAGTGTAGGGAAGCTAGCACTGGAGTAATATGATCAAATTTCTTGGTTCTAGTCAGGATTCTAGCAGCCGTATTTAGCACTAACTGAAGTTTATTTAGTACTTTATCCAGGTAGCCGGAAAGTAGAGCATTGCAGTAGTCTAACCTAGAAGTAACAAATGCATGGATTAATTTTTCTGCATCATTTTTGGACAGAAAATTTCTGATTTTTGCAATGTTACGTAGATGGAAAAAAGCTGTCCTTGAAACAGTCTTGATATGTTCGTCAAAAGAGAGATCAGGGTCAAGAGTAACGCCAAGGTCCTTCACAGTTTTATTTGAGACGACTTTACAACCATCAAGATTAATTGTCAGATTTAACAGAAGATCTCTTTGTTTCTTGGGACCTAGAACAAGCATCTCTGTTTAGTCCGAGTTTAAAAGTAGAAAGTTTTCAGCCATCCACTTCCTTATGTCTGAAACACAGGCTTCTAGCGAGGGCAATTTTGGGGCTTCACCATGTTTCATTGAAATGTACAGCTGTGTGTCATCCGCATAGCAGTGAAAGTTAACATTATGTTTTCGAATAACATCCCCAAGAGGTAAAATATATAGTGAAAACAATAGTGGTCCTAAAATGGAACCTTGAGGAACACCGAAATGTACAGTTGATTTGTCAGAGGACAAACCATTCACAGAGACAAACTGATATCTTTCCGACAGGTAAGATCTAAACCAGGCCAGAACTTGTCCGTGTAGACCAATTTGGGTTTCCAGTCTCTCCAAAAGAATGTGGTGATCGATGGTGTCAAAGGCAGCACTAAGGTCTAGTAGCAAAAGGACAGATGCAGAGCCTCGGTCTGACGCCATTAAAAGGTAATTTACCACCTTCACAAGTGCAGTCTCAGTGCTATGATGGGGTCTAAAACCAGACTGAAGCATTTCGTATACATTGTTTGTCTTCAGGAAGGCAGTGAGTTGCTGCGCAACAGCTTTTTCTAAAATTTTTGAGAGGAATGGAAGATTCGATATAGGCCGATAGTTTTTTATATTTTCCGGGTCAAGGTTTGGCTTTTTCAAGAGAGGCTTTATTACTGCCACTTTTAGTGAGTTTGGTACACATCCGGTGGATAGAGAGCTGTTTATTATGTTCAACATAGGAGGGCCAAGCACAGGAAGCAGCTCTTTCAGTAGTTTAGTAGGAATAGGATCCAGTATGCAGCTTGAAGGTTTAGAGGCCATGATTATTTTCATCATTGTGTCAAGAGATATAGTACTAAAACACTTAAGTGTCTCTCCCGATCCCAGGCCCTGGCAGAGCTGTGCAGATCCAGGACAGCTAAGCCCTGGAGGAATACGCAGATTCAAAGAGGAGTCCGTAATTTGCTTTCTAATGGTCATGATCTTTTCCTCAAAGAAGTTCATGAATTTATTACTGCTGAAGTGAAAGCCATCCTCTCTTGGGGAATGCTGCTTTTTAGTTAGCTTTGCAACAGTATCAAAAATACATTTTGGGTTGTTCTTATTTTCCTCGATTAAGTTGGAAAAGTAGGATGATCGAGCAGCAGTGAGGGCTCTTCGGTACTGCACGGTACTGTCTTTCCAAGCTAGTCGGAAGACTTCCAGTTTGGTGTGGCGCCATTTCCGTTCCAATTTTCTGGAAGCTCGCTTCAAAGCTCGGGTATTTTCTGTATACCAGGGAGCTAGTTTCTTATGACAAATGTTTTTCGTTTTTAGTTGTGCAACTGCATCTAGGGTATAGCGCAAGGTTAAATTGAGTTCCTCAGTTAGGTGGTTAACTGATTGTTGTCCTCTGACGTCCTTGGGTAGGCAGAAGGAGTCTGGAAGGGCATCAAGGAATTTTTGTGTTGTCTGAGAAAACATAGCACGACTTTTGATGCTCCTTGGTTGGGGTCTGAGCAGATTATTTGTTGCGATTGCAAACGTAATAAAATGGTGGTCCGATAGTCCAGGATTATGTGGAAAAACATTCAGATCTACAACATTTATTCCATGGGACAAAACTAGGTCCAGAGTATGACTGTGGCAGTGAGTAGGTCCAGAGACATGTTGGACAAAACCCACTGAGTCGATGATGGCTCCGAAAGACTTTTGGAGTGGGTCTGTGGACTTCTCCATATGAATATTAAAATCACCAAAAATTTGAATATGATCTGCTATGACTACAAGGTCTGATAGGAATTCAGGGAACTCAGAGAGGAACGCTGTATATGGCCCAGGAGGCCTGTAAACAGTAGCTATAAAAAGTGATTGAGTAGGCTGCATAGATTTCATGACTAGAAGCTCAAAAGACGAAAACGTCATTTTTTTTTTTTGTAAATTGAAATTTGCTATCGTAAATGTTAGCAACACCTCCGCCTTTGCGGGATGCACGGGGGATATGGTCACTAATGTAACCAGGAGGTGAGGCCTCATTTAACACAGTAAATTCATCAGGCTTAAGCCATGTTTCAGTCAGGCCAATCACATCAAGATTATGATCAGTGATTAGTTCATTGACTATGACTGCCTTTGAAGTGAGGGATCTAACATTAAGTAACCCTATTTTGAGATGTGAGGTATCACGATCTCTTTCAATAATGGCAGGAATGGAGGAGGTCTTTATCCTAATGAGATTGCTAAGGCGAACACCGCCATGTTTAGTTTTGCCCAACCTAGGTCGAGGCACAGACACAGTCTCAATGGGGATGGCTGAGCTGACTACACTGACTGTGCTATTGGCAGACTCCACTAAGCTGGCAGGTTGGCTAACAGCCTGCTGCCTGGCCTGCACCCTATTTCATTGTGGAGCTAGAGGAGTTAGAGCCCTATCTATGTTAGTAGATAAGATGAGAGCACCCCTCCAGCTAGGATGGAGTCCGTCACTCCTCAGCAGGCCAGGCTTGGTCCTGTTTGTGGGTGAGTCCCAGAAAGAGGGCCAATTATCTACAAATTCTATCTTTTGGGAGGGGCAGAAAACAGTTTTCAACCAGCGATTGAGTTGTGAGACTCTGCTGTAGAGCTCGTCACTCCCCCTAACTGGGAGGGGGCCAGAGACAATTACTCGATGCCGACACATCTTTCTAGCTGATTTACACGCTGAAGCTATAATTTACACGCTGAAGCTATAATGCGGTCAGCATTTGATTGTAAGGAATTCTAGGTCAGGTGGAACAAAAGGATTTGAGTTCCTGTATGTTGTTATGATCACACCACGACTCGTTAATGGCTGGGATCCCGTTAACGGGATCGATATGACAACAGCCAGTGAAAGTGCAGGGCGCCAAATTCAAAACAACATAAATCTCATAATTAAAATTCCTCAGACATACAAGTATTTTATATCATTTTAAAGATAAACTTGTTGTTAATCCCACCACAGTGTCCGATTTCAAAAAGGCTTTACGACGAAAGCACAACATATCATCATGTTAGGTCAGCACCTATTCACAGAAAAACACAGCCATTTTTCCAGCCAAAGAGAGGAGTCACAAAAAGCAGAAATAGAGATCAAATTAATCACTAACCTTTGATGATCTTCATCAGATGACACTCATAGGACTTCATGTTACACAATACATGTATTTTATGTTCGGT
The DNA here is from genome assembly GCF_016432855.1 of Salvelinus namaycush. Lineage (NCBI taxonomy): Eukaryota > Metazoa > Chordata > Actinopteri > Salmoniformes > Salmonidae > Salvelinus > Salvelinus namaycush. Next base: position 36,032,127 of record NC_052317.1, on the reverse strand, counting down.
AAAGTTCATATTTATATCCAAAAATCTGAGTTTAGGCAAGACGCTACTGTATCACTTGACAAAAAGCCTGAGAAAATGCATAGCGCCACATTAAAATTAATGACTATGAAAATTACTATAAAATCAAACTTTCATTAAATCACACATGAAAGATATCAAATTAAAGCTACACTGGTTGTGAATCCAGCCAACATGTCAGAATTCAAATAGGCTTTTCAGCGAAAGTATACGATGCTATTATCTGAGCATAGCACCACTGTAAACAAAAGAGAGAAAACATTTCAACCCTGCAGGAGCAACACAAAACGCAGAATACAAATATAATTAATGTCTTACCTTTGACGAGCTTCTGTTGTTGGCACTCCAATATGTCCCATAAACATCACAAATGGTCCTTTTGTTCGATTAATTCCGTTGATATATGTCCAAAATGTCCATTTATTTGGCGCTGTCACGGTCCTGACCTTATTTCCTTTGTTTAGTCTTTGTTTAGTTGGTCAGGACGTGAGCTGGGTGGGTATATTCCATGTTATGTGTTTTCATTGGTTTAGGGTTGTCTAACTAGCCTGATATGGTTCTCAATCAGAGGCAGGTGTTTTACGTTGTCTCTGATTGGGAACCATATTTAGGTAGGCTGTTCTCACTGTTTGTTTGTGGGTGATTGTTCCTGTTCGTGCGTTCATTGTTTTTTCATTGTTTACTTGTTCAGGACTGTAGCGTCGTTGGTTTCGTTTTGTTTATTGTTTTGTTCGTCTAGAAAAGTATTCTAATAAATATGGATACATACCACGCTGCGTTTTGGTCCTCCGATCCTTCTAACTTATCCTCCTCAGACGAGGAGGAAGACGACGGCCGTTACAGAATCACCCACCACACTCGGACCAAGCAGCGTGGGAAAAAGCAGCAGCAGCGATCGCAGGACTCATGGAATTGGGAGGAAATTCTGGACAGCAGAGGACCCTGGGCACAACCGGGAGAATATCGCCGCCCTCGTGAAGACCTGGAGGCAGCTAAAGCCGAGAGGCGGTGGTATGAGGAGGCAGCACGGAAGCGAGGCTGGAAGCCTGAGAGTCAGCCCCAAAAATTTCTTGGGGGGGGGGGGGGGGCTAAAAGGGAGTATGGCGAAGTCAGGTAGGAGACCTGCGCCAACTCCCTGTCCTTACCGTGGAGAGCGAGAGTACGGGCAGACACCGTGTTATGCAGAAGAGCGCACGGTGTCTCCTGTACGTGTGCTTAGCCCGGTGCGGTACATTCCAGCTCCACGTATCGGCCGGGCTAGAGTGGGCATCGAGCCAGGTGCCATGAAGCCGGCTCAACGTATCTGGCCTCCAGTACGTCTCCTCGGGCCAGTGTACATGGCACCAGCCTTATGCATGGTGTCCCCGGTTCGCCAGCACAGCCCAGTGCGGGCTATTCCACCTCACTGCATTGGCCTGGCTACGGGGAGCATTAAACCAGGTAAGGTTGGGCAGGCTCTGTGCTTAAGATCTCCTGTACGCCTTCACGGTCCGGTATATCCGGTGCCACCTCCTCGCCCCAGCCCAGTACCACCAGTGCCTACACCACGCACCAGGCTTCCAGTGCGTCTCCAGAGCCCTGTTCCTCCTCCACGCACTCGCCCTATGGTGCGTGTCTCCAGCCTGGTACCACCAGTTCCGGCACCACGCACCAAGCCTCCTGTGCGTCTCCAGAGCCCTGTGCGCCCTGTTGCTGCTCCCCGCACTAGCCTTGAGGTGCGTGTCCTTAGCCCGGTACCACCAGTTCCGGCACCACGCACCAGGCCTACTGTGCGCCTCAGCCGGCCAGAGTCTGCCGTCTGCCCAGCGCCGTCTGCGTTGTACGTCTGCCCAGCGCCGCCTGCTCTGCCCGTCTGCCCAGCGCCGCCTGCGCTGCCCGTCTGCCCAGCGCCGTCTGAGCCGCCCGTCTGTCCTGAGCCTTCAAAGCCACCCGTCTGTCCTGAGCCTTCAAAGCCGCCCGTCTGTCCTCAGCCTTCAGAGCCATCCGTCAGTCAGGAGCCGCTAGAGCCGTCCTTCAGTCAGGAGCCGCTAGAGCCGCCCGCCAGACAGGAGCTGCCAGAGCCGCCCGCCAGACAGGAGCTGCCAGTGCCGCCCGCCAGACAGGAGCTGCCAGAGCCGCCCGCCAGACAGGAGCCGCCAGAGCCGTCAGCCAGACAGGGGCTGCCAGAGCCGTCAGCCAGACAGGAGCTGCCAGAGCTGCCAGCCAGACAGGAGCTGCCAGAGCCGTCAGTCAGCCAGGATCTGCCAGAGCCGTCAGTCAGCCAGGATCTGCCAGAGCCGTCAGTCAGCCAGGATCTGCCAGAGCCGTCAGTCAGCCAGGAGCTGCCAGAGCTACCTGTCACGCCGGCGATGGCGGAATTCCCCCTCAGTCCGGAGCTGCCCCTCAGTCCGGAGCTGCCCCTCAGTCCGGAGCTGCCCCTCCGTCCAGAGGCGCCCATCAGTCCAGTGGGGTTAATTTGGAGGGTTGCAGTTAAAAGGAGGCCACGAAAGCGGGTAGTGACTATGGTGGGGTGGGGGCCACATCCAGCGCCAGAGCCGCCACCGTGGACAGATGCCCACCCAGACCCTCCCCTATAGGTTCAGGTTTTGCGGCCGGAGTCCGCACCTTGGGGGGGGGGGGGGGGGGGGTACTGTCACGTTCCTGACCTTATTTCCTTTGTTTAGTCTTTGTTTAGTTGGTCAGGACGTGAGCTGGGTGGGTATATTCCATGTTATGTGTTTTCATTGGTTTAGGGTTGTCTAACTAGCCTGATATGGTTCTCAATCAGAGGCAGGTGTTTTACGTTGTCTCTGATTGGGAACCATATTTAGGTAGGCTGTTCTCACTGTTTGTTTGTGGGTGATTGTTCCTGTTCGTGCGTTCATTGTTTTTTCATTGTTCACTTGTTCAGGACTGTAGCGTCGTTGGTTTCGTTTTGTTTATTGTTTTGTTCGTCTAGAAAAGTATTCTAATAAATATGGATACATACCACGCTGCGTTTTGGTCCTCCTCTCCTTCAACCAACGACGAGAGTCGTTACAGGCGCGTTTGATCCAGAAAAACACTGGTTCCAACTTGCTCAAACATGACGACAAAATATCTAAATAATAACTACTTATGTAATACAACTTTAGGTATTTTTTAACGTTAATAATCGATAAAATTGAAGACGGGATGATATGTGTCCAATACAGGATTAAAACGATATGTAGCATGCCTTCTGTTTGATTGAAACGCATGTCTAGGACACCAGGAGTGCCTCGACTTCAAGATGGCCGTATTTCTTCATTACACAAAGGAATAACCTCAACCTATTTTTCACGATTGTTGACATCTAGTGGAAGCCGTAGGAACTGCAAGAAAGTTGCTTAGAAATTTGGTTTCCCAATGAGAACTCATTGAAAAGACAGTGACCTCAAAAAAAATAAAATCTGAATGGTTTGTCCTCGGGGTTTCGCCTGCTAAATAAGTTCTGTTATTCTCACAGACATGATTCAAACAGTTTTAGAAACTTCAGAGTGTTTTCTATCCAGAACTACTAATAGTATGCATATCATATCTCCTGGCGATGAGTAACTGGCAGTTGAATTTGGGTATGTTTTTCATCCAAACGTGAAAATGCTGCCCCCTATCCTAGAGAAGTTAATGCAACCGCTGTGTCAGATTTCAAAAAAACTTTACGGAAAAAGCACACCATGCTATAATCTGAGTACAGCACTCAGAGCCCAAACAAGCTATAAAGATATCCGCCATGTTGTGGAGTCAACAGATGTCAGAATAGCATTATAAATACTCACTTACCTTTGATGATCTTCATCAGAATGCACTCCCAGGAATCCCAGTTCCACAATAAATGTTTGATTTGTTAAGTAAAGTCCATCATTTATGTCCAAATACCTCCTTTTTGTTTGCGCGTTCAGTACACAATCCAAACTCACGACGCATGCGCAAGTCCATGCGAA